>NC_057811.1:168561795-168652170 GCF_018294505.1 Triticum aestivum | reverse complement strand
CCCCCGGGACCCTTCCGGTGGTCCCGGTACAATACCGGTAACCCCCGAAACTTTCCCGGTGGCCGAAACTTGACTTCCTATATATAATTCTTCACCTCCGGACCATTCCGGAACCTCTCGTGACGTCCGGGATCTCATCCGGGACTCCGAACAACTTTCGGGTTTCCGCATACACATATCTCTACAACCCTAGCGTCACCGAACCTTAAGTGTGTAGACCCTACGGGTCCGGGAGACATGCAGACATGACCGAGACGCCTCTCCGGTCAATAACCAACAGCGGGATCTGGATACCCATGTTGGCCCCCACATGTTCCACGATGATCTCATCGGATGAACCACGGTGTCGAGGATTCAATTAATCCCGTATGCAATTCCCTTTGTCAATTGGCATGTTACTTGCCCGAGATTCGATCGTCGGTATCCCAATACCTTGTTCAATCTCGTTACCGGCAAGTCTCTTTACTCGTACCGCATTGCATGATCCCGTGACTAACGCCTTAGTCACATAGAGCTCATTATGATGATGCATTACCGAGTGGGCCCAGAGATACCTCTCCGTCACACGGAGTGACAAATCCCAGTCTCGATCCGTGCCAACCCAACAGACACTTTCGGAGATACCCGTAGTGCACCTTTATAGTCACCCAGTTACGTTGTGACGTTTGGCACACCCAAAGCACTCCTACGGTATCCGGGAGTTGCACGATCTCATGGTCTAAGGAAAAGATACTTGACATTGGAAAAGCTCTAGCAAACGAAACTACACGATCTTTTATGCTATGCTTAGGATTGGGTCTTGTCCATCACATCATTCTCCTAATGATGTGATCCCGTTATCAATGACATCCAATGTCCATAGTCAGGAAACCATGACTATCTGTTGATCAACGAGCTAGTCAACTAGAGGCTTACTAGGGACACGTTGTGGTCTATGTATTCACACATGTATTACGATTTCCGGACAATACAATTATAGCATGAATAATAGACAATTACCATGAACAAAGAAATATAATAATAACCATTTATTATTGCCTCTAGGGCATATTTCCAACAGCCGGATCATAACATGTAGTAGGTGACTATAACTTGCAAGATCGGATCTAAAACATGGATATAATTATGATAACATAAACGGTTCAGATATGAGTTCATGGCACCCGGGCCCAAAGTGACAAGCATTAAGCATAGCACAGTCATAGCAACATCAATCTTAGAACATAGTGGATACTAGGGATCAAGCCCTAACAAAACTAACTCGATTACATGATGAATCTCATCCAACTCCTCACCGACCAGCGAGCCTATGAAGGAATTACTCACTCCCGGTGGGGAGCATCATGAAATTGGCGATGGAGAAAGGGTTGGTGATGACGAAGAACGAAGATTCCCCTCTCCGAAGCCGCAAACGGACTCCAGATTTGGCCTCCCGATGAAGAACAGGAGGTGACGACGGCTCCATCTCCTGGATCGCAATAATTCTTTCTCCCTGATTTTTTTTGGAAAAATATGATTTTATAGTGTTGGTTTCAGGGTCTGCAGGGCCACCAGGTGGGGACAACCCACCTGGGCACGCCAGCAGAGGGGGCGCGCCCTGGTGGGTAGTGCCCACCCAGGTGCCCCTCTCTGGTAGGTCTTGGCTCTAGAAATTCTTGTTTATTGTATAAAAATTCCTTGAAAAGTTTCGTTCCATTCCGAGAACTTTTATTTCTGCACAAAAACAACACCATGGTAGTTCTGCTAAAAACAACGTTAGTCTGGGGTTAGTTTCATTCAAATCATGCAAATTAGAGTCCAAAACAAGAGGAAAAGCGTTAGGGAAAGTAGATACATTGGAGATGTATAAATGGTTGCTTGTTGATATGCTAGATTATTGATGTCCTCATGTCAAACTATAGACTATTGCTTTGAATCATTCAACTCCAAATGTCCATGCTACAAAAGAAAAGTGTTTATGATGAATATGATAGGTAGCATTCCACAACAAAATTTCCATGTTCAATTGCTACTTTCTCATGATAAGTTTTATGAGAAAGAGTTGTTGTTATGATTCTAGGAAAAGTGATTGAAATTGTCATTGATCAAACTTGTGCACTTTGCTAGCATTCACACTACATAAATTATTTCTTTTATCATTTACCTACTCAAGGACGAGTAGGAATTAAGCTTGGGGCTGCTGATACGTCTCCAACGTATCAATAATTTATGTAGTATTCACGCCATGTCTACTACAATTTTATATGGTTTTGGTATGATTTGCATGGAACTAACTCGGATTGTCGCTGTTTCAGCAGAACTACCGTGGTGTTGTTTTTTGTGAGGAAATGAAAGTTCTCCAAATGAGCTGAAACTTTTTGATGGTTTTTTTGGAACAAAAGAGACCCTCGAAGCTTCGTGGGAGGGCCAGAAGAGCCACGAGGAGGGCACAACCCATCAGGGCGCGCCTGGTGGGCCTGGCTTGCCCCGATGGGTTGTGCTCACCTTGAGGCCCATCTTAGCGTGAAACCAACGCCAAAAAATCCTATAAATAGAGAAAGCACCAGGGGTTAACCTAGATCAGAAGTTCCACCGCCGCAAGGCTCTATAGCCACTGAAACCAATCCAGACCCCGTTCCGGCACCCCGCCGGAGGGGGGAATCATCTCCGGTGGCCATCTTCATCATCCCGGCGGCCACCACGATGAGGAGGGAGTAGTCCACCCTCGGGGCTGAGGGTCTGTACCAGTAGCTATGTGTTTAATCTCTCTCTCTCTCTCTCATGTTCTTGAGATGTCACAGTCTTGATGTATTGCGGGCTTTGTTAATATAATCGGATCATATGGTGTTTTCCCCTCTCTATCTTGTTGTGATGAATTGAGTTTCCCCTTTGAGATTTCTTTGTTATCGGATTGAATACTTTTATGGATTTGAGAACACTTGATATATGTCTTGCAATTGAATACTCTTGGTGAGAATGGGGTATCATATTGATTCACTTGATATATGTTTTGGCACTCAACTCGCGGATTCCCGAGGTGAAATTGGGGTAATCTATGCATAGGGGTTGATGCACGTTCTTGTCTTTGTTTCTCCGGTAGAAATCTTGGGGCACTCTTTGAAGTTCTTTGTGTTGGATTGAGTATTATGAATATGAATTTGCTTTGGTGTTATTTTAGTACGAACTCTAGGATAGATCGAACGGAAAGAATAGTTTTATGTTATTTTAGTACGAACTCTTGAATAGATTGAGCGGAAAGAATAGCTTTGACGTGGTTTCGTACCCTACAAACAATTTATTCTTATGTTCTCCGCTAGATAGGAACTTTGGAGTGATTCTTCATCGCACTTTGAGGGATGGTTATATGATCCAATTATATTAGCATTGTTGAGAGATTGCACTAGCGAAAGTAAGGACCCTAGGCCTTGTTTTCAAGCATTGCAATACCGTTTTTGTGCCCGTTTAGTATTTTCTACCTTGCTATTTTTTTATTTAGATTATAAAAATATATTTCTACCATCAATATTACACTTTTATCACCATCTCTTCGCCGAACTAGTGCACCTATACAATTTGCCATTGTATTGGGTGTGTTGGGGACACATGAGATTTCTTTTATTTGATTGTAGGATTGTTTGAGAGAGACCATCTTCATCCTATGCCTCCCACGGATTGATAAACCTTGGGTCATCCACTTGAGGGAAAATTGCTACTGTCCTAAAAAACTCTGCGCTTGGAGGACCAACACGAGTCTACAAGAATAAAGTTGCGTAGTAGACATCAGTGTTGTCGCCTTCTAGTGCACGGCGTAAAACTGTAAGGTTTGGTGAACTGAGTGCACCCACCTTGTCTCTAGCAAGCAAGCATTTTGCAATGAAAAGAGCAAAGTAATGAACAACAGGAAAATGCAAGCCAGCGGCAGTGATAGCTGACACCCCTCTCTCATCTCCCACTGTCAAGGTGTGATAAAAGGCCTCAAACTCTGTCGGCCTAGGCTCAGCTAATCTCCCGTCAGAAGGGATCATGCATATGTTACAAAATTCAGTGAGTGGTATCTGACGGGTTTCAGCATATAAACTAAACTGCACCTCAGGGGGATTATTCCTAGGAAAGAAAGTAAAACTTTGAACAAAGATGTTTGTGAGGAGATGATACTGTTCGCACTCATCTGCGATGAAGTCGGTGAGGCCGACATTAGCAGCATATTGTGTGAACTCCTGAAGGATTCCATCCTCTTCCATGAACTGAGTATGCGGCCATTCGCACAGCCGTACCTCTGCCAACCTCTAAGGATGGAGATCACTGTCAGACGATTCCCCAATAACACCCTTGGAGTTCTTCTTAGAAGCAAACTTCCTAAAGATATTCATCCTTTCCCTATGAACAAAATTCTTAAATTTTTAGTCCATAAATTTTTCGAACAAAACTTCACAAAATTGATAGCAACTACTCATAGGGATACATAGAGGCCATAGCAAGCATTCAAACTACTTAGAACTCTAAGAATTCAACATGCAAGCTCATCTGCAGCAGCACCAAGAGTAGCTAATTATTCAAAATATAAACCACTAAAACAAAAACTAATTGGACAAATGGTGGAGTCAAATACCAAGCAACAATCCCCCGAAACAGTTTCAGAAATGGAGCTTCAAGCAAAGAGATCGAAATCCGCTGGTTTGGGAGAAAGAACACGGGAGAGAGAGCAAAGGAGAATTTTTCTAGAGGTAGGTGATGATGTGGTGTGAAGGGATAAGTGACGGGGGCTACGTGGGGACCACAACCCACCAGGGCGCGCCTGGGGGTCCTGGCCCGCCCAGGTGGGTTGTGCCTACCTGGTGCACCTCCCTCTGATATTATTTGCACCAGAAATTCATAAATATTCAGAAAAAATCATATTAAATTTTTGGAGCATTCTGGGAACTTTTATTTTGGGGCCATTTTTTAATTGCACGGGAAATTCAGAAAACAGACAAAACATGGCATTTTATTTTAGGGTTTTTTATTTATGTGCCCCTGGTTCCTTAGCTCTACTCATTCATCCCCACTTTGTTAACTTTTGCTCACTTTTCCCCACTCCCTTGCCCGAAACCCTCAGAATAGGTTAAAACAAACGTTTCCGTCAGGTCAATGCCTTTGACCGTTAACTCTGACGAGTGGGACCGCGTAGGGCTGAGTACACCTTTGACCGTTACCCGTATAGTTGTTTCGTATGCTGACCGTACAGGTATTCGTATACGTGGGCGCATGCAACTGACTGCGGTCGTGGGGTAGCACGTGTCCATGGGACATGCCCGAAATGTCCCATCATATAAATGAGGGGGAACCACCTCGCGGCGCATCGCCCCTACCATTTCCACCCAGGGTTTTCCCCCAAATTCACTCGCTGCCGCATCGTCTTTCTCTCCCCCACCAGCGTCGTCTCGCTCTCCTCAACTGCCTCCACTGTACCGTCTCGCTCTCCCCCATCGCATCCTCTTCCTCACCTTCATCGCCTCCATCTGCCCGGAGATGGCCGAAGCTCGTGGCGACGCCGGCGCCGCGGCCGGATATGTGGTCGAGCTGCAGGGTGCGGTGACCATGGATGTCGGCGGCGTCCACGACGGTGCCGGGAAACTCGCAATCGCTGCGGATGTGGAGAAGGAGGTGGCGGGCTCTGCCTCAGCGCTGCAGAAGGTGACGGCGTCGAGCGGCGTAGTCCATCCCGATACCATCGATGCGCAGCCTGGCGAGGAGCAGGAGGTATGTGCACTTGCTTTGCTTTAGGATATTAGCTTGTAGAGTTAGTTGGATTGGTTAGATTGTGGATTCAGATGGTTAGAGTAGTTGGTTTGATGGATGGGCCGGCGGTTTTTGTATTGGGGGATGGGGGTTTTTGTACTAGGGTTTGTTGGATAAATTCGTTGCAAAAATGCTAGATAGATCTTTTTATTAGATGTGCTTCAATGCTACACAGATGTATGCTTATTAGATTTGTTTTTAATGCTCACAGATTGGAGTTTTTAATGCTACAGACATGTATGCTTATTAGATTGGGTCCCTATTAGATTTGTTTTTGAATGCTACTCAGATTGGGGTTTTGAATGTCATATGCCCAAATGGAATCCATTGATTAAGAAGTTATTTGATTCGTTAGTATATAAATTTATCCACAATATGTAGTTATATTAGCTCTGTTGTTCAATGTGTGTGCATGACCAATGATCAATGTGTTATTTGAATGTCATATTGGGGTTTTGAATGTCATATGTAGTTATATTAGATTTTTTTGAATGCTACTTAGGTTGGGGTTTTGAATGTCATATTGGGAGTATATTAGCCCTATGATCAATGTGTCATGTGTGCATATCTAAATTTTCAATTGGCTACTAGTGATGGATGTAATTGTATATTCAGGAGGATGATGGTTGGGGGGGAGAGGAAGCTGGCCGACTACGACCCGTACGATCCAGAGTTTAGTGACGATGAAGAATATGAGGTAAGCCTATCCCTTGTTCATTTAGTTCCTTTGACATGGTGTATATGAATTTATAATGTATTAATTCAATTCATTCATGTGTGCAGTATGATTCTGGAGATGATGTGTACAAGGGCAACGTCGCGTCCTTCACAGCCAAGGAGGTGGAGAAGATCAAGGCCAAGGGAGTTGCTTCCTTCTACAACCGCAGGATCAAGAAGTGGCACTGCCCCTACTGCACCACCAAGCCAAAGCCAAAGGATGGCTGCTTCGATCACCTTCTGTCTCATGCAGAGGATGTAGCGATCCACGGGGAGGACTACATGATCAGGGGGCAGCATGCTGCGCTCTCGAAGGCCCTAACTCTGGCATGATGTGATGATGTGATGTTGTGATGAACTGAATCTTTTTCTTTTGGGTTACTTTGGGTCCGGTTACTTTTGGCAAAACTGAATGTGGCTATTTATGGTGTGAACTGAATCTATGGTGATGCTAGTAATGTATTATTATATCTATATTTGTCTGTCCTTATATCTGCCTGTGGTGTATGGTTAGTTCTGTTTAGATGTTGTGAACTATCATTTTAGGTGCTTCAATGATCACACATGTTGTTTCAGTGTTGCTTCACTGATCAGACATGTTATTTCAGTGTTGCTTCACTGATCACTTCAGTGTTGCTTCATTGATCACACATGTTATTTCAGTGTTGCTTCACTGATCACACATGTTATTGGTCTCATGTTTATTAATCAAATCAAATGCATGCTTTTTCCCACCAGCATGTTTCATTATCCGATGTTTTGAACTGACATTCGACAAGACTATAAATTCAAGAAAATGCAAAAAATAAAACCTTGGCAAACTATCTATGTTTGTGTAGGACATCATGTGTGCAAAATTTGAGGTGATTTAGAGGAGGTCAAAGAAATTTGAATTTGAGAAATGTGCTCCAAATGAGCTCCCAGGCTAGGGTAAACAGCCGATTTGTAATCAAGTTTTTTTGGACCTATTCTAAATGAGCCAAATGTTTTCTATTAACACATATTCAATCTATATAGTGTAGATTCGAAGTCTCACTATTTTTTCATTAATCTTAATATTTTTACATTTTCTTTTGAAAAATATGCTTTAATATGAAAACTATTAAAAACACGTTTAAAATATGAAAATGGAAAACTAAGTTCAGATCCTTCTTATTCACTTTGAAATAAAGCTTTGGTGATTTTTTGTTTTTAAAAAAAATTCAAAAACAGAAGGTAACCCTACCTCATCTCCTTGAATTCTATGAAATCTTGTAGGTGATCGCTCATATGTGTGAATGTTTTCTCATGAAAATGACCATAGACCAAGTTTATGATATTTGGTTGGTAACATGTCACATAAGACAACATTGTGCGCAGGTTTCATAATTTGTTTTTAAAATTAATGGTGCTCATTTGACCTCGATCATGCCAGCTAGGGTTTTTTCATGAAAATGACCATAGACCAAGTTTAGTATTTTTCCTCGTTAGTGTGTCTTATAAAACGACGAACAGCGAAGGTTTCATATTATTTCGATTTTTAAAATTAGTTATGCTCAGTCAAAACTTTCGTAACCCCGTTGGCCAGCTCAAAACCCCTCTAAACCCTGCGGGGTTTCGCCTAACCCTAGCTCCGAACGTCAGCCGTCCGATCATACCCTGGCGCCAAGCGACAGCCCTCAGATGTGGTCTTCAAGAAGGAATTCAGTGGGCAGGCTGCATGCAGGCTCCGGGCCATTGGATCACAACGACGGCTCCGCATTGTTGGATCCTGGGCGATTCGCAAGAGGTGATCCTGTTCGTTGTGCTCGGCTGCTCGCCCACCACTGACTCCGCGAAAAAAAGTTGTTATTGGGCCCAAAAAGAAACCAAGCTCTGGTTGGGCCATAGAATTGCGTCGTTTTTCTGTGAACGTGTTGGCTCTGTTGTTTGTGAACGTGTTGGCTCTGTTTTTTTGCATCGTTTGACATTACATAACAATTGACATTGCATAGAAAATTTAGTTCTTTTTGTTCCATACAAATGCAAAATGACCAAATTTATAAGGGCTAAATTTATTTTTATCATGCAAAATGGCCACAAACTATTAAAAAATGGGCCATTTTGCATTTGTATAATGGCCACAAGCCCTCTATCTTTTTTTATCATGCAAAATGACCAAATTTATAAGGGCCACATTTATTTTTATCATGCAAAATGGCCACAAGCCCTTCAAAAGTTGTCTCTTTTTGTTAATATAATATATATGACCACGGATTCCCAAGCGTGCAATTAGCTTCTTTGTCTTCTTCTTTTCAAACCACTATTTCCCACGTGTGTACACTCCCGATGCTGCGGTGGGTTTGAAAATAGGCTACTTCACATTTGACCCCGTTATTGCCATGGACAAATAAAACGTAGCACTACGGCTATTTAAGCCACCCTCTGCCTCTACCACCTCCCTCCCTCTGCCTCTGCCATCCCCCATCCATCTGCCCTTCTTGCTCTTCGACCCCTTCTCCTTCTTCTACACATCCCTCAGCCATGCAGTACACCGGACCAACCTACCGCTTCCCACCCACCGTGTCGGAGAGGCTCTACCCTACCGGCGTGTACGTTGATCGCACACTACGTGTGTGGGCGATATCAAGGCTAAGGACCGCAAGGAAGTTCACCGAGTTCTTCCTCGCGTCCGGCTACCACCACCTCCCGCGGGGATCTCCAACGATGTTCTGCGTCGAGGAGGTCATCCAAAACCGGGTGGTGGTTGCTCTCCTTGTCCACTTCACCAACACATTCGACGCCTTCTACCTCCTCGGCTGGGTGTTTTGGTGTGGCTCCGAGTTCATCGCTTTCACCACCCACAACAGGTTCACAGAGTACACCAACATCTTCCCCACCGCGACGCACGTGCACACTCTTTCGTACCCCATCGACAACGCCCTAGAGGAGCAGTGAAAAGGGCGCCCCGAGGAGGAGCAAGGTGGAGAAGGCGGCGGCTAGGGTTCTAAACCCTCTATCTTTTTTAGTCTATGTTATGTTAAGTTGCAATTGAACTATGTTGGAGTTGCTATGGGCTTGTTGGCCCTTTCCTTAAGTTCTATTATTAAGTTTTCTATCTATTCTATTATTAAGTTCTTCCTAGTTTGAACTATGTGATCGTGCTATGGGCTTGTTGGCCCTATCTACATATTGGGACTACATATTTGTTGATTGTTTTCTTAGAGAACTCGGCTTGTTAGTAGGGTTCCCTTGTTAGTAACCACCTAGTGCATGCAAGCAAGCTTTGTTAGTAGGGATGAATGAGTAGAGCTAAGCAAGGGGTGGCTCTTTTTGTACACAAGCCACAAATATGTAGCCACCTAGCTAGAAGAGAGGAACCAGCGGCAGTGACCGTCACTGCATCCGTGGCGGCTGGCATGCAAGAAAGATGCTCGGTCAGTGCATCGTGGCGGACGCATCAGCGCATGCAGGCTCGGTCGGCGCATCGTGGCATCGGTGCATGCAGGCTCGATCGACACATGCAGGCAGGCTTTGCTGGGTGCATGCATAGCAGGCTTCTGTCCTGGCGGCGCGCGCAGACGTTTAATGCAAGGGACGCCCAACGAAACCACGGCCCAGCGGTTGAACAACGACATCACCCAACGCGGCCCCACTTGTCAGGTCCAACGGACGACACAGTCTAGCGTGGCCCCACTAGTCAGAGTTAATGGTCAAGCCTTTGACCCGACGACACCGTCCGTTGTGACCAGTTATGAGGGTTTCTGGCAAGGGAGTAGGGAAAATTGAGAAAAAGTTAAGAGCGCGGGGATGAATGAGTAGAGCTAAGGAACCAGGGGCACAGATATAAGAATCCCTTTATTTTATTTAACTAATAAAAACAGAAAACAAAAGGTAGGGACAGAAGGTAGAGCTTACTAACTTCATCAACTTCATACCTCTAAAAAATGATCCATTAATAAGGTTGATCAAGTCTTATTAACAACCACTTTCGATTAGCATGAAGCCGAAGAACTTTCGTAAATCACTAAGTTACCTCAACGGGGATATGAATGTCCCCAACAATAAGCATTTCATATTTCTTTTTGATAGTAGGTAGAGGTATTTGAAAACTTCCAATAGTGATTGTCGGAGATTTTTCAATAACATTAATACCATTCACATGGAATTGTTTCTTTGGAAAGTGCACCGTATGCTCATTACCATTGATATGAAAAGTGACCTTGCTTTCATTGCAATCAATAACAGTCCCTACAGTATTCAAGAAGGGTCTAGCAAGGATAATCGACATGTTGTCCTCCTCAGGCATCTCAAGTATAACAAAGTCAGTCAAAATAGTAACATTAGCAACAACAACGGGCACATCCTCACAGATACCGATAGGTATGGCAGTTGATTTGTCATCATTTGCAAAGATATTTCAGTAGGTGTGAGTTTATTCAAATCAAGTCTTTTATATAAAGAGAAAGGCATAACACTAACACCAGCTCCTAAATCACATAAAGCAGTTTCACATAATTCTTTTTGATGGAACAAGGTATAGTTGGTATTCCCGGATCTCCAAGTTTTTTGGGTACTCCATCCTTAAAAGTATAATTAGCAAGCATGGTGGAGATTTAAGCTTCCGGTATTTTTCTCTTATTGGTGATGATGTCTTTCATGTACTTTGCATAAGGAGGCATTTTCAAGATATCAGTCAAGCGAGTACGCAAAAAGACTGGCCTCAGCATTTCAGCAAAGCGTTCAAATTCTTCATCATCTTTCTTTTTAGTTGACTTGGGTGGAAAAGGCATAGGTTTTTGAACCCACGGTTCTCTTTCTTTACCATGTTTTCTAGCAATGAAGTCTCTTTTATCATACCTTTTATTCTTAAGTTGTGGGCTCTCAAGATCAACATGTGGTTCTATCTCAACATCTCTGTCTGGTTCTTTATTGTTTGGTTGAGCATCTTCATGAACCTCATCATTATCTTTTTCATTTTCAGAAGGTGAGTGTTCATTATCAGACTGAGTTTCAGCATCAGAGATAGAAGTTTCATTATCATTATCAGGAGGTTTTTCTATTTCAAGTTCACTAGAAGCATGCAAAGTCCTATCATTTTTCTTCTTCTTTTCCTTTCAAGAAGTACTAAGTGCATCAGTGTTAACTCTTTGTGAATCTTGTTCAATTCTTTTTGGGTGTCCCTCGGGATAAAGTGGTTCCTGAGTCATTTTACCTCCTCTAGTTGCAACTCTAACAGCAAAGTCATGTTTATTATTATTCATTTCATCAAGCAACTCTCTTTATGATTTAGCAACTTGTTCTAACTGGGTTTGAACCATAGAAGCATGCTTTCCAACACCTCTAACATCATTTGAGATTCTAAATAACAAGTCACTCAAGCGAGCAATCATATCATAATTGTATTTCAATTGTTTCATAACATTTGCATTGAAGTGATCTTGTTTTCTAATGTAGTTTTCAAACTCATAAAGGCATTGGCTAGGATGCATAGTGTGAGGATTGTCATTATCATTGAAATTCATTAAAGAATTTACCTCTACCACCTTGGGTGGTGGTGTATTAAGCCCATGTATTTCTTCAATAGGAGGTACATTTTTAACATCCTCAGCTTTAATACCTTTTTCCTTCATAGATTTCTTTGCCTCTTGCATATCTTCAGGACTGAGACATAATATACCCCTCTTCTTCAGAGTGGGTTTAGGAGGTGGTTCAGGAAGAGTCCAATCATCATAATTTTTCAATATATTATTCAATAATTCTTCAGCTTGTCCAATAGTTCGTTCCCCGAAAACACAACCAGCACAACTATCTAGGAAGTCCCTAGAAGCATCAGTTAGTCCATTATAGAAGATATCAAGTATTTCATTTTTCTTAAGAGGATGATCGGGCAAAGCATTAAGTAATTGGCAAAGCCTCCCCCAAGCTTGTGGGAGACTCTCTTCTTTAATTTGCACAAATTTAAATATTTCCTGTATGGTAGCTTGTTTCTTATGAGCAGGAAAATATTTTTCAAAGAAGTAATAAATCATATCCTGGGGACTACGCACACAACCAGGAGCAAGAGTATTGTACCAAGCTTTAGCATTACCCTTTAATGAGAACAGAAATAATTTGAGAATAAAGTAATAGCGAGTCTTCTCATCATGAGTAAAAAGGGTGGCTATGTCATTCAACTTAGAAAGATGTGCCACAACAGTTTCAGTTTCATAACCATGGAAAGGATCAGATTGAACCAAAGTAATTAACTCTGGGTCGACAGAGAATTCATAATCCTTATCATCAATAAAGATGTGTGAGGTAGCAAACTTAGGATCATATTTCATTCTAGCATTCAGAGATTTTTCTTTATACTTGCATAATAATTTCTGTAGATCATCTCTATCCTTACAAGCAAGAATATCTCTAGTTGTCTCCTCATTCATAACATAACCTTCTGGTACCTTAGGCAATTCATATCATGAAGGCTAGTTCTAGCAGGTGTTTCAGAAGTTTCAGTTTCAAGCTCATCATCAGATTCAACAACATCATGTTGTATTACTCTAGCAATTTGTTCATCAAGAAATTCACCAAGTGGCACATCATCATCAAGCAAGGTACTAGCATCATCATAAGCATCATTCAGAGTAGAAGTAGCATCATCAATAACTTGTGACATATCAGAATTAATAGCATGTGGTGGTGTTGCAAGTTTACTTATAACAGATGGTGAATCTAAAGCAGAACTGGATGGCAGTTCCTTACCTCCCCTCGTCTTAGAGGGATAAATCTTAGTCTTAGCCTCCTTTAGATTCTTCATAGTGATAAATTGATAATAAGCCCAAGTGACTCAAAAAATATAGCTATGCTCCCCGGCAATGACGCCAGAAAAAGGTCTGGATAACCCACAAGTATAGGGGATCGCAACAGTTTTCGAGGGTAGAGTATTCAACCCAAATTTATAGATTCGACACAAGGGGAGCCAAAGAATATTTCAAGGTATTAGCAGCTGAGTTGTCAATTCAACCACTCATGGAGATTAATTATCTGCAGCAAAGTGATCAGTAGCAAAGTAGTATGATAGTTTTGATAATAGTAGCAGCAACAACGGAACCGGTAACAGTGATAGCAGTAATTTTGTAGCAAGTGCAACAGTAACAATAACAGTAGTAACTTAGCAACAACCATCTTTCCCTAATAATAAAGCACGTATTGACTCCGTGGGTTCACCGTCACAATACGCTTCTTGCCGTGATTTTACGCTTTTGGTTTGAATTTAAAACATATTCGAGGTGGTACTAAATTTGTATCAAGATAAAGGATTCGGTTGTTACACGCGTCACCCGTCTGGGCCTGGGCAACGCAATGCTAATGGGTGATGGGCCTTTAGAAACCTCCTCTCACGCCTTTTGTCCTTTTTCTCTTCCACGCGAGCAAGGAGCAACAACAGTCGGGCTTCTGGGACGGCGCGAGAACTCACGAGCGAGGAGGCTCCCGACAGAGCATGGCGGCGACTCCTGTAGAAGAACGCGGCAGCGGTCGGCGAGGTGGTTCAGAGCTCGGGCATCCATGGCGTTGGGGCTGATAACCCACAAGTGTAGGGGATAATTGTAGCCTCTTTCGATAAGTAAGAGTGTCGAACCCAACGAGGAGCTAAAGGTAGAACAAATATTCTCTCAAGTCCTATATGCCACTGATACGACTCTACGCACGCTTAGTGTTCGCTTTACCTAGAACAAGTATAAAACTAGAAGTACTTTGTAGGTGTTTTTGGATAGGTTTGCAAGGTAATAAAGAGCGTGAGAATAAAAGGTAGGGGCTGTTGTAAGTAAATAAGCAATAAATTAAATATAACGAGTGTGGAAAAGTGGTGGTAGGAGTTGCGAAATTGTTCCTTAAGCAATTGACTACTTTACTAGACCGATAGCAAGTTTTATGTGGGAGAGGCCACTGCTAGCATGTCATCCCTTACTTGGAATTCTATGCACTTATGATTGGAACTATTAGCAAGCATCTGCAACTAATAACGTTCATTAAGGTAAAACCCAACCATAGCATTAAGATATATTGGTCCCCCTTCAATCCCGTATGCATCAATTTCTATGCTAGGTTGAAGCTTCTGTCACTCTTGCCCTCCAATACATAGTCCTATCAACATACAACTAACCCTATGGTGTGATCCACGCGCGCGCTCATATGATGGGCACCAAAGGACAGCAACATAACCACAAGAAAATTAAATCAATCATAGCAATTCATCAACCACCGATAGGACGATGAAAATCTACTCAGACATCATAGGATGGCAACACATCATTGGATAATAATATGAAGCATAAAGCACCATGTTCAAGTAGAGGGTACAGCGGGTTGCAGGAGAGTGGACCGCTGTAGATAGAGGGGGGAAGGTGATGGAGATGTTGGTGAAGATGGCGGAGGTGTTGGTGAAGACCGCGGTGATGATGATGGCCCCTGGCGGCGTTCCGCCGCCACCGGGGGAGAGGGGGAGAGAGCCCTCCTCCTTCTTCTTCTTCTTCTTCTTCTTCTTCTTCCTTGACCTTCTCCCTAGATGGGAGAAGGGTTTCCCCTCTGGTCCATGGTCTCCATGGCGTGGGAGGGGCGAGAGCCCCTCCGAGATTGGATCTGTCTCTCTGTCTCTCTCTGTTTCTGCGTTCTCTTCTCGTGCCCTTTCACCGTTTTGTATATATATGGAGATCCATAACTCCGATTGGACTGAAACCTTCGCCATGATTTTTTACCAAAAATTACCTTTCTTGCGGCCGAAGAAGGGCATCAACCGCCTTACGGGTGGCCCACGAGGGTCAGGGGCGCGCCCCCTGCCTCGTGGCCACCTCGGGCACCGTCTCGTGTTGATCTTTCTCCCAGATTTTCCAAATATTCCAAAAATAAGCTCTGTCCGTTTTTATCCCGTTTGGATTCCGTTTGGTATGGATATTCTGCGAAACATAAAACATGCAACAAACAGGAACTGGCACTGGGCACTGGATCAATATGTTAGTCCCAAAAATAATATAAAAAGTTGCCAAAAGTATATGAAAGTTGAATAATATTGGCATGGAACAAGCAAAAATTATAGATACGACGGAGACGTATCAGCATCCCCAAGCTTAATTCCTGCTCGTCCTCGAGTAGGTAAATGATAAAAAAGATAATTTTTGATGTGGAATGCTACCTAGCATAATCTTGGTCATGTATCTAATCATGTCATGAATATTAAGACACGAGTGATTCAAGGCAATAGTCTATCATTTGACATAAAAACAATAATACTTTAAGCCTACTAATAAAGCAATCATGTCTTTTCAAAATAACAAGGCCAAAGAAAGTTATCCCTACAAAATCATATAGTCTGGCTATGCTCCATCTTCACCACACAAAATACTCACATCATGCACAACCCCGATGACAAGCCAAGCAATTGTTTCATACTTTTGATGTTCTCAAACCTTTTCAACTTTCACGCAATACATGAGCATGAGCCATGGACATAACACTATAGGTGGAATAGAATATGATGGTGGAGGTTGTGTGGAGAAGACAAAAAGGAGAAGATAGTCTCACATCGACGCGGCTAATCAATGGGCTATGGAGATGCCCATCAATTGATGTCAATGTGAGGAGTAGGGATTGCCATGCAACGGATGCACTAGAGCTATAAGTATATGAAAGCTCAAACTGAAACTAAGTGGGCGTGCATCCAAATTGCTTGCTCATGAAGACCTAGGGAATTTGAGGAAGCCCATCGTTGGAATATACAAGCCAAGTTCTATAATGAAAATTCCCACTAGTATATGAAAGTGATAACTCAAGAGACTCTCTATATGAGGAACATGGTGCTACTTTGAAGCACAAGTGTGGTAAAAGGATAGTAACATTGCCCATTCTCTCTTTTTTATCTCATTTTTTTTGGGCCTTCTCTTTTTTTGGCCTTTCTCTTTATTTTTTTATTTTTTTTCGTCCGGAGTCTCATCCCGACTTGTGGGGGAATCATAGTCTCCATCATCCTTTCCTCACTGGGGCAATGCTCTAATAATGATGATCGTCACACTTTTATTTACTTATAACTCAATAATACAACTCAATATCTAGAACAAAGATATGACTCTATATGAATGCCTGCAGCGATGTACCGGGATGTGCAACGATCTAGCGTAGCAATGACATCAAAAAACGGACAAGCCATGAAAACATCATGCTAGCTATCTTACGATCATGCAAAGCAATATGACGATAAATGCTCAAGTCATGTATATGATGATGATGGAAGTTGCATGGCAATATATCTCAGAATGGCTATGGAAATGCCATGATAGGTAGGTATGGTGGCTGTTTTGAGGAAGATATAAGGAGGTTTATGTGTGATAGAGCGTATCGTATCACGGGGTTTGGATGCACCGGCGAAGTTTGCACCAACTCTCGAGGTGAGAAAGGGCAATGCACGGTACCGAAGAGGCTAGCAATAATGGAAGGGTGAGAGTGCGTATAATCCATGGACTCAATATTAGTCATAAAGAACTCACATACTTATTGCAAAAATCTATTAGTCATCGAAACAAAGTACTACGCGCATGCTCCTAGGGGGATAGATTGGTAGGAAAAGACCATCGCTCGTCCCTGACCGCCACTCATAAGGAAGACAATCAATAAATACCTCATGCTCCAACTTCGTTACATAACGGTTCACTATACGTGCATGCTACGGGAATCACAAACCTCAACACAAGTATTTCTACAATCCACAACCACCCACTAGCATGACTCTAATATCACCATCTTTATATCGCAAAACTATTGCAAGGAATCAAACATATCATATTCAGTGATCTACAAGTTTTATGTAGGATTTTATGACTAACCATGTGAATGACCAGTTCCTGTCATCTCTCTAAATAGATATAAGTGAAGCAAGAGAGTTTAATTCTTTCTACAAAAGATATGCCCACGCTCTAACAAATATAAGTGAAGCAAAAGAGCATTCTACAAATGGCGGTTGTCTATGTAAAGAGAAACAGGCAATCCAAACTTCAAATGATATAAGTGAAGCACATGAAGCATTCTATAAAGCCATACTCAAAGAATATAAGTGAAGTGCAAAGAGAATTCTATAAATCAACCAAGGACTATATCATACCAGCATGGTGCATAAAAGAAAAAATGAAAACTAAAGCAAAAGACGCTCCAAGATTGCACATATCGCATGAACGAAACGAATCCGAAAACATACTAATACTTGTTGAAGAAAGAGGGGATGCCTTCCGGGGCATCCCCAAGCTTAGACGCTTGAGTCTCCTTGAATATTTACTTGGGGTGCCTTGGGAATCCCCAAGCTTGAGCTCTTGCCTCTCTTCCTTCTTCTCACATCGAGACCTTCTCGATCATCGAACACTTCATCCACACAAAACTTCAACAGAAAACTCGGTAAGATCCGTTAGTATAATAAAGCAAATCACTACTCTAAGTACTGTTGCAAACCAATTCATATTTTGTTTTTGCGCTGTGTCTACTGTAGTATAACTTTTCCATGGCTTAATCCACTGATATAAAATCAATAGTTTCATCAAAACAAGCAAACTATGCATCAAAAACAGAATCTGTCTAAAACAGAACAGTCTGTAGAAATCTGAACATTCACCATACTTCTGATACTTAAAAACTCCTGCCAAAATTAGGAAAAATAAATAATTTGTACAGCAACACAGTGCGAAAAGAATCAGAACCATTTGACTTTCCAGTTAAAAATTAAATATCGCGCACTACAGCCAAAGTTTCTGTCCTGCACTGTACAAACCAACAAGCATTGTAAACATCCTAAAGGCAAACCTTGGCACATTATTTTTATTTCTAAACTTTATAAAAGCACACAACAGAAATAAATGACTCTCTAAAACTTCCGGGTTGTCTCCCTGGCAGCGCTTTCTTTAAAGCCATTAAGCTAGGCATATAGTGCTCAAGTAATGGATCCACCCGGATCCCAAGGTATATCAAAGCCAATTTTAATTAGCAATGATTTGTAATTTAGTAGTGAGCACAAAGTAACATATATCAAGCAATGACGAAGTCTAACTCTCTTCATATGCATCGGCATGTCATAAAAGAACAATTCATGCACACAAAGTAAAGGCCAATGCATAGTATAAACAGTTTTTTGCAATTTTATCGTGTGGGAAACATAGAGAGGTGGAGATATAGTCCCTCTCTCATAATAGTTGCAAGTAGGAGCAGCAAGCACATGCATATTATATTCATCAAAATCATCATGTGTAATAGTAAAAGGCAACCCAGCAATATAACCTTAATAAGCACAAACTTCTCCGATATAGTATAATCGGGAGAATTCAAAAAGATAATAGGACTATCATGTGTGGGTGCAATAGCAACAATTTCATGTTTAACATAAGGAACTATAGCAAGTTCATCTCCATAAGCATAATTCATATTGGCATCTTGGCCACAAGCATAGCAAGCATCATCAAAAAGGGATATTTCAAGAGAATCAACGGGATCATAACAATCATCATAGCAATCATCCTTCGGTAAGCACGAAGGGAAATTAAACAATGTATGAGTTGAAGAGTTACTCTCATTAGAAGGTGGGCATGGGTAGCTAATCCACTCTTCCTCCTTTTGTTCTTCGCTCTCCTCCTCATCTTTTTCATCCAATGAGCTCACAGTTTCGTCAATTTCTTCTTCCATAGACTCCTGCAAAATATTAGTCTCTTCTTGGACAGCGGAGTAGTCCTCAATATATGGTTTAACATAGGCATTAGAAGCATAATTATCATAGCAATATTTAAGTATGGCAAAATTTTCAGATTTGTAAAGAGTAGCACCATACTTTTCAATCAAAGAAGCAATTTCATAAGCATCCTTAAAAGCAACAAATTCTTCAATTTGTTGAACATCATAGTAATTATAAACACCCTTAGCATACGAAGATACGATTCCATTATCACTACACTCACATTGATAGGGAAGGTGTTTCTTAGGGTTTTCAGAACAACAAGTAAAATCATATATATAACATAAATTCCAAGCATAGCATTGCAAACGATGAATTTGACCCAGCAAAAGTTTCCCTTCTTCAGATATTCGGTGTCGCGCATAACAAGCATGCTCATCTAAAGATTTGCCCTCAACTAAGCTAGTTGGGGTTTCAGCACGAGCACAAAGGGATCGAAGATGATCCAAGTAATAAGCTTCAGGAGTGTGATAGATTTTGAGTGGTTCTTCAACCATTGGTTCAGTAGGTACAACTAATTTTTTTGGTATTTTGCGTTTCCTACCCATAACTAAAGATAGAAAACAACTAAGAACAGCAAATAGAAACTACTTAGTGATAAAGCAAACAAGCACACACGAGAATATTCACCCCACGCTATTGCTCCCCGGCAACGGCGCCAGAAAAAGGTCTTGATAACCCACAAGTGTAGGGGATAATTGTAGCCTCTTTCGATAAGTAAGAGTGTCGAACCCAACGAGGAGCTAAAGGTAGAACCAATATTCTCTCAAGTCCTATCTGCCAGTGATACGACTCTGCGCACGCTTAGTGTTCGCTTTACCTAGAACAAGTATAAAACTAGAAGTACTTTGTAGATGTTTTTGGATAAGTTTGCAAGGTAATAAAGAGCGCGAGAATAAAAAGTAGGGGCTGTTGTAAGTAAAGAAGCAATAAAGTAAATATAGCGAGTGTGGAAAAGTGGTGGTAGGAGTTGCGAAATTGTCCCTTAAGCAATTGACTACTTTACTAGACCGATAGCAAGTTTTATGTGGGAGAGGCCACTACTAACATGTCATCCCTTACTTGGAATTCTATGCACTTATGATTGGAACTATTAGCAAGCATCTGCAACTAATAACGTTCATTAAGGTAAAACCCAACCATAGCATTAAGATATATTGGTCCCCCTTCAATCCCGTATGCATCAATTTCTATGCTAGGTCGAAACTTCTGTCACTCTTGCCCTCCAATACATAGTCCTATCAACATACAACTAACTCTATGGTGTGATCCACGCGCGCGCTCATATGATGGGCACCAAAGGACAACAACATAACCACAAGCAAATTAAATCAATCATAGCAATTCATCAACCACCGATAGGACAACGAAAATCTACTCAGACATCATAGGATGGCAACACATCATTGGATAATAATATGAAGCATAAAGCACCATGTTCAAGTAAAGGGTACAGCGGGTTGCGGGAGAGTGGACCGCTGTAGATAGAGGGGGGAAGGTGATGGAGATGTTGGTGAAGGTGGCGGAGGTGTTGGTGAAGATCGCGGTGATGATGATGGCCCCGGCGGCGTTCCGGCGCAATTGGAGGAGAGGGGGAGAGAGCCCCCTCCTTCTTCTTCTTCCTTGACCTTCTCCCTAGATGGGAGAAGGGTTTCCCCTCTGGTCCATGGTCTCCATGGCGTGGGAGGGGCGAGAGCCCCTCCGAGATTGGATCTGTCTCTCTGTGTCTCTCTGTTTTTGCGTTCTCTTCTGCTGCCCTTTCACCGTTTCGTATATATATGGAGATCCGTAACTCCGATTGGACTGAAGCCTGATTTTTTTTACCAAAAATTAGCTTTCTTGCGGCTGAAGAAGGGCATCAACCGCCTTACGGGTGGCCCACGAGGGTCAGGGCCGCGCCCCCCTGCCTCGTGGCCACCTCGGGCACCGTTTCATGTTGATCTTTCTCCCAGCTTTTCCAAATATTCCAAAAATAAGCTCCATCCATTTTTATTCCGTTTGGATTCCGTTTGATATGGATATTCTGCGAAACATAAAACATGCAACAAACAGGAACTGGCACTGGGCACTGGATCAATGTATTAGTCTCAAAAATAATATAAAAAGTTGCCTAAAGTATATGAAAGTTGAATAATATTGACATGGAACAATCAAAAATTATAGATACGACGGAGACGTATCAGGGCTCCTGTAGAGAAGAAACGATGGGGAGGGAGATGAGCAGAGAGGGTAGGAGGAAAAACATAGAAGGGTCGGTACTCATCTGCTTACTCCGACGAACTGCGAATGGGGTCCATCCGTCCATGCGAGGAGCTCGGGCTCCTCCGTGGCTACCTGCTGCGTGCACCGGTTGGGCCACACCGGGCTGAGGCCGGCCTTCGTTGGGGGAGTGGAGGAAAAGAGGCAATGGAGGCGTCGGAGTTGGAGGCGGGGCAGAGAGCCAGCGGATGACAGAGCATGGTCCGCCGGCTGCAGGCAGGTGAGCGGGAGACGGGAGGCTCGCTGGTGGACGCGCACGGCGGCGCGCGGTTGCATGTGAGGCAGCCGGCTACTGGGGCATGCAGGCGGCGGTCGGGCACAGTGGTTCGGCGAGGCGTCGGGCAACATGATGGGCGTGGGCGGGGCACGCTGTCCGGGCGAGAGGATGGGCAGGAGGGAGGCGTGGAGGTGGAGGAGGTGGTCGTCACCGGCGGCGGCGCCGCCCGTGGTCAACGCAGACGCAGCGGCCGTTCATGGCGGCTTAAGTCAATGTAGGAGGACGATGAGGAGCTTTGCGAGGGCCAGCGGTGCCGGCAGGTTCAAGCTCTCTGTATAGAGGAAAAGAGAGAGAGACGTGAGAGGGAGAAGAGAGAGGAAGAAGGCAGAGTATGCACACTACATATCGTACGTGGATTTCATACATAGCTAGCAAACTCACGTATATGTATGCACAGCATGTCCGCACTCATGCAGTGATAAGAATTGTATATGACCGCCATCGAAGAGGAGCTGGTTCCGCCGGCCGCGGCAACGTCCTGACGCACGGCCGCTGTTCAAGAGTAGTCCCATTTTGAATGTCCACGTGTTGGTCAGGAGCTGCCCCATTCTGAATTTTGCATGACAATTTCTGCAGCAACATGGGATTTCCTCATGACCATCAGAATACATGTTCAGGTACGGATTTCTACCGGACCATCAACACTCAGAACAATATATATGCATGCATGCAGAGAACAATTATACAAGGATGTACGTATTTGTTTATGGGTCATTTACAGTTCACAGGTTATTATGGTCTCTAGGTAAGCTTAATGCAATTTCACATGAGACAATCATCATGTACATACCAAAAGAATATTTGCTTGCATGGGGATGAGATGACTGAATGCTTGTCACTGTATCAATTGTGAGATAAGATAAGCTATCTAAGGAACTTTCTGCCTGGTCTGCTTGGAATATAGGAATGTGTGTATACCTTCTGTCTTATAAACCTACATTTATGAACCAAATATGTTCATTTCATTTTTTGCTGCATATATGCTTAGGAAGACACAACATACATAGTTTAGTCTTGTTGTTGTTCAGTTCTATTTAACAGATGTAGACCAACTCACAAGTTCAAATTATTTCACTGACACTTTTCTATTAAGAATTGTTTGCCATTAATTTTCTCCTGTTGATTTATTTTCTCCTTAGCATCCATCACCCATCATTGCCCCGTGATGTGACTCTCTTTCCCAAATGCACAAACAAAGAAATGCCTTGCATGCACTGCAAAATTTAGTTCCGTTCAATGCTAGCACATGATCTTCTTACAGTATGTGAACAACAACTAGAATCTTATTCCTTGGGTTCAGATGTGGCATTTGCTCATTTGATTTTGGGTTAAATTTGCGAGCGAGCTACTTTAGTTAGAATGCCAAGAGCTTAGTGTGGAATGAAATTTACTAAGGAATGTAGTGCAAAAGAATTTGTCGAATTTTTTCTATAAGATTAATTCACTCATACAATAAAGCGCCTAGAAAAAAATCATATGGATTCAACCCTCGAATTTTCAATGAAAAGATTTTGGATCAAAAATATCCTAAGGTGGAATAGAAAGACCACCATGGCCACAATTATTACTGAAAATGTTGATGTTTGTTATGACAATTTTGACTACAAATAATAGAAAATAGGCCAAATATTTACTAGACTCCCTAATGGGGCACACAATGGCGTTGTAGTAGGCAAACGCCAGAGTAGATGGGACATATTGACCCGCTTATATATATTGTTTTTCTCCCGTTGCAACGCACAGGCATATTTGCTACTATAAGATAAATTCGTAGGCATTGGATCGGTGACTTGTTGGATGATATTCATCATGAGACAGTTATAACCTAGGGCGATATGGCACTAGCTCCAGTTCATCAATATAACGTAGGCATGTATTCCGTAAATAGTCATATGTGCTTATGGAAAGACCTTGCATGACATCTTTTGTCCTACCCTCCCGTGGCAGCGGGGTCCATATTGGAAACTAAGGAATATTAAGGCCTCCTTTCAATAGAGAACCGGAACAAAGCATTAACACACGGTGAATACATGAACTCCTCAAACTACGGTCATCACCGGGAGTGGTCCCGACTTGTCACTCCGGGGTTGCCGGATCATAACACGTAGTAGGTGACTATAACTTGCAAGATCAGATCTAGAACATGGATATAATGGTGATAACATAAACGGTTCAGATCTGAGTTCATGGCACCCGGGCCCAAAGTGACAAGCATTAAGCATAGCAAAGTCATAGCAACATCAATCTTAGAACATAGTGGATACTAGGGATCAAGCCCTAACAAAACTAACTCGATTACATGATGAATCTCATCCAACTCCTCACCGACCAGCGAGCCTACGAAGGAATTACTCACTCCCGGTGGGGAGCTGATACGTCTCCAACGTATCTACTTTTCCAAACACTTTTGCCCTTGTTTTGGACTCTAACTTGCATGATTTGAATGGAACTGACCCGGACTGACGCTGTTTTCAGCAGAATTGCCATGGTGTTATTTTTGTGCAGAAATAAAAGTTCTTGGAATGACCTGAAAATCTACGGAGACACGTTTTGGAAATAATAAAAAATAGTGGCGAAAGAATCAGCATCAGGGGGCCCACACCCTATCCACGAGGGTGCAGGGCGCGCCCACCCCCCTGCCTCGTGGCTCCCCTGAGACACCACCGACCTCAACTCCAACTCCATATATTCATGTTCCGGGAGAAAAAAAAATCAGAGAGAAGGATTCATCGCGTTTTACGATACGGAGCCGCCGCCAGCCCTAATCTCTCTTGGGACGGCTAATCTGGAGTCCGTTCGGGGCTCCGGAGAGGGGAATCCGTCGCCGTCGTCATCATCAACCATCCTCCATCACCAATTTCATGATGCTCACCACCGTGCGTGAGTAATCCCATCGTAGGCTTGCTGGACGGTGATGGGTTGGATGAGATTTATCATGTAATCGAGTTAGTTTTGTTAGGGTTTGATCCCTAGTATCTATTATGTTCTGAGATTGATGTTGCTATGACTTTGCTATGCTTAATGCTTGTCACTAGGGCCCGAGTGCCATGAGTTCAGATCTGAACCTATTATGTTTTCATGAATATATGTGAGTTCTTGATCCTATCTTGCAAGTCAATAGTCACCTACTATGTGTTATGATCCGGCGACCCCGAAGTGACAAAAATCGGGACCACTCCCGGTGATGACCGTAGTTTGAGGGGTTCATGTATTCACTAAGTGTTAATGCTTTGGTCTGGTACTCTATTAAAAGAAGGCCTTAATATCCCTTAGTTTCCAATAGGACCCCGCTGCCACGGAAGGGTAGGACAAAAGATGTCATGCAAGTTCTTTTCCATAAGCATGTATGACTATATTCGAAATACATGCCGACATTACATTGATGAACTGGAGCTAGTTCTGTGTCACCCTATGTTATAACTGTTGCATGAGGAATCGCATCCTACATAATTATCCATCACTGATCCATTGCCTACGAGCTTTTCACATATTGATCTTTGCTTAGTTACTTTTCTGTTGCCACTGTTAGGATTACTACAAAAACTGCTACTGTTACTTTTTGCCACGTTACTTCTATATTACTTTGCTACTAAACACTTTACTGCAGATATTAAGTCTTTCAGGTGTGGTTGAATTGAAAACTCAACTGCTAATACTTGAGAATATTCCTTGGCTCCCCTTGTGTCGAATCAATAAATTTGGGTTGAATACTCTACCCTCGAAAATTGTTACGATCCCCTATACTTGTGGGTTATCAAGACTATTTTCTGGCGCCGTTACCGGGGAGCATAGCTCTATTCTTTAAGTCACTTGGGATTTATATCTGTTGATCACTATGAGGAACTTGAAAGACGAAAAAACCAAGATTTATCCCTCAGCTACGAGGGGAGGTAAGGAACTGCCATCTAGCTCTGCACTTGATTCTCCTTTTATTTTGAGTAAACTTGCGACACCTAAACCTACTCCTGCTATTGATTCTGATATGTCGCATGTTATTGATGATGTCACTTCTGCTTTGCATGATACTTATGATGAAACTACTTCTATGCTTGATAATACTGTGCCATTAGGTGGATTTCTTGATGAACAACTTGTTAGGGTTAGAGAGAATGAAATTATTGAAACAGATAATATTGATGAAAGTGATGATGAAGATTCTCCCCCTAGATATGAATTGCCTGATGTGTCTGAGGGTTATGTTATGGATGAAGAAACTGCTAGAGACTTTTTTGCTTGCAAAGATAGATATGATCTTAAGAAACTATTAGCTAAGATGAAAGAAAAATCTTTGAATGCTAGAATGAAATATGACCTTGCTTTTGCTACTTCACCTATCTGTATTTCTGATAAGGATTATGATTTCTTTGTCGATCCTGAGCTAATTACTTTGGTTGAATCTCATCCTTTTTATGGCTATGAATCTGAAACTGTTGTGGCACATCTTACTAAATTGAATGATATAGCCACCCTATTCACTCATGAGGAAAAAATTCGTTACTACTATATCCTTAAGTTATTTCCGTTCTCATTAAAGGGTGATGCTAAAACATGGTTTAATTCTCTTGCTCCAGGTTGTGTGCGTAGTCCCCAGGATATGATTTATTACTTCTCTGCTAAATATTTCCCCACTCATAAGAAATAAGCTGCCTTAAGGGAAATATATAATTTTGTGCAAATTGAAGAAGAGAGTCTCCCACAAGTTTGGGGGAGGCTTCTCCGATTACTTAATGCTTTGCCTGATCATCCTCTCAAGAAAAATGAAATACTTGATATCTTTTATAATGGACTAACTGATGCTTCCAGAGACCACCTGGATAGTTGTGCTGGTTGTGTTTTCAGGGAAAGAACTGTCGAGCAAGCTGAATTGCTATTGAATAATATATTGTGTAATGATAATGATTGGACACTTCCTAAACCAACTCCTAAGCCAACTCCGAAGAAAAGGGGTATTCTATTTCTCAGTCCTGAAGATATGCAAGAGGCAAGGAAATTTATGAAAGAAAAGGGTATTAAAGCTGAAGATGTTAAGAATTTACCACCTATTGAAGAAATACATGGTCTTAATAACCCAACATAGGTAGTAGAGGTAAATTCTCTCTATAGTTTGATAAGGGTGAAATCCCATCTACTAAGTTTGCTAGCCAATGCTTGGATGAGTTTGATAATTTTATTGTTAAACAAGAAAACTTCAATGCTTATGTTGGTAGACAATTGAAACGTAATGCTTATATGATTGAACACTTGAGCGATTATATGTCTAGAGTTAAAGGTGAACTTAAACTTATTAGTAAACACGCTTCTATGGTTACCACTCAAGTAGAACAAGTGCTTAAAGCACAAGATGATTTGCTCAATGAATTAAATAATAAGAAAAATGATAATGTTGTTAGAGTTATGACTAGAGGGGGTAAAATGACTCAGGAACCTTTGTATCCTGAGGGTCACCCTAAGAGAGTTGAGCAAGATTCTCAGAGAACTAATGTTGATACACCAAGTCCTTCTAAGAGGAAGAAAAAGAAAAATGATAGGACTTTGCATGCTTCTCGTGAACCTATTGTTGACCCAACTGAGAATCCCAATGATATTTCTATTTCTGATGCTGAAACACAATCTGGTGATGAACACGAACCTAGTGATAATGTTAATGATGATGTTCATGTTGATGCTCAACCTAGCAATAACAATGATGTAGAGATTGAACCTGCTGTTGATCTTGATAACCTACAATCAAAGAATCAATGTTATGATAAGAGAGACTTCGTTGCTAGGAAGCACGGTAAAGAAAGAGAACCATGGGTTCAGAAACCCATGCCTTTTCCTCCTAAACCATCCAAGAAAAAGGATGATGAGGATTTTGAGCGCTTTGCTGAAATGCTTAGACCTATCTTTTTGCGTATGCGTTTGACTGATATGCTTAAAATGAATCCTTATGCTAAATACATGAAAGATATTGTTACAAATAAAAGAAAGATACCGGAAGCTGAAATTTCCACCATGCTTGCCAATTATACTTTTAAATGTGGAATACCTAAGAAACTAGGAGATCCAGGAGTACCAACTATACCATGCTCCATTAAAAGAGACTATGTTAAAACTGCTTTATGTGATCTTGGAGCCGGTGTTAGTGTTATGCCTCTCTCTTTATATTGTAGACTTGATTTGAATAAGTTGACACCTACTGAAATATCTTTACAAATGGCCGATAAATCAACTGCTATACCTATCGGTATTTGTGAGGATGTGCCTGTTGTGGTTGCAAACGTTACTATTTTAACGGACTTTGGTATTCTTGATATTCCCGAGGATGATAGTATGTCGATTATCCTTGGTAGACCCTGTTCGAATACTGCAGGGGCTGTTATTGATTGCAACAAAGGCAATGTCACTTTTCATGTTAATGGTAATGAGCATACGGTACATTTTCTGAGGAAACAACCTCAAGTCCACAGTATCAATTCTATTGGAAAAACTTCAACAATTACTATTGGAGGTTTTGAATTCCCTCTTGCTACTGTCAAGAAGAAATATGATATTCTTATTATTGGGGACGTGCATATCCCCGTTGAGGTAACCTAGTGTTATTCGAAAATTCTCCAGTTTCATGCGATTCGGAAAGAGTTTGTTAACAAGACTTGATCAACCTTGTTAGTGGATTCCTTTTGGTGAGCATGAGATGGATGAAGTTAGAAAACACAACTCTCTATACCCTCCTTTTACTTTCTGTTATTTAGATAAAATAAAGCAAAAATAGTATTTTCTGTCTGTTTTCTGAATTATCCTTGTAATAAAAAATACCCTGAAAATAAAAGTTCTCCAAGCATCCCGAAAATGAAATATGATTTTTTGTAGAATATTTAAGAATATCTAGCACTGAGAACACACCAGGGGCCCCCACCATCTGGCCACGAGGGTGCAGGGCGCGCCCCCTGCCTCCTGGGCCCCACGTGGACCCCCTCCACTTATTCCTGCACCCACTCACTTCGTCTTCCTCTAAAAAAATCCTCCCATAGCTCTGACCCGTGTTCTAGCTCATCTTGCTGCCATTTTCGATCTCCTTGCTCAAAGCTCCATTCGCAAAACTGTTTGGGGAGATTGTTCTTCGGTATGTGACTCCTCCAATGGTCCAATTAGTTTTTGTTCTAGTGCTTTATTTATTGCAAATTTTTGCTGCTAAGGTGACCCTGTTCTTGAGCTTGCATGTCAAATTTATATGGTCCAAAGTAGTTTTAATGCATGATATAGCCTCTAGGCACTTGTGGGAGTAGTTGCTACCAATCTTGTTGAGTTTGGTTCACTTTTATTTTGAGTCACTAAAAATTTCAGAAATTTTTCAGAGAAAGAAAAATGTTCAGGAAAATGTACCAAGGTGGTTCCTCAAGGAAGCAAGGACCAAGGCTCGCGATACGTGAGCCGGATGATGAACCACGGAGGGAAGCTCAAGTGCGGCCTTATGAATGGCCGTCAGAAGAGTTTATGGTCCAGGCAGACATCAAGAATGAATTTGACGTGTATATGTGTAACACTGATCTTGAGGGCTTCGTGTCAGATAAGTGCCTACAATACTACTACCTAACTGATTCCTTTGTGAGAAGGTTTAAATTTACATCCTCGCGCAATTCTCATACTGTTTTATTTGATCTTTATGATAAATCATATACCATGGACCTAGAAGATTTTAATACTGCTTGTAAACTCCCGCAGTGGGGCAATGTTAGCGAACCTCGCAAATCTGAATATAAAGACTTTCTTGCTAGTATCACTGTGGGGGAAGCTAGAGAAATCACACAAGCTACCATAGGGAGCATTCATTTTCCTTCCATACATTATTTTGCACTGTTTATAGTTAGATGCATTAACGGTAAAGATGAGGCTTGCCAGATGTGCATTCCAGATCTTAGTGTCCTCAAGAGTGCGGTATTAGGTGATAAACAATATAACTTGGGGGCCATTGTTGCACGAAGGTTGCATCTTAACAGTACAAGTGGAGATTTGTTTGGTGGAATTTATGCGACTCGTGTAGCTAATTATCTTGATGTGCCCATACATGAAAATGATATGGAGTTACCTACTGCTTATCTAGATTATAATGCTATGGTTCGCCATCAGTTTGTTGAGAGGAATGAACAGTTCCTCCAGTACCGACTAATCTTTGACAGACGTCGCACTGTCCATGTTGCTCTCCCTGCTCCTACTTTATTTGACTTTCAGGCAAAAAGGAGATATGTTATAACCAGGGAGGAGGCGGACGAGTATGAAAGGAGGACGGAGGCAGCTCGCCTCCAAGCTGCAGCTCGTCGGGCAGTAGCCGCTGCATCTCAGTACGACCTCAGTTACAACTTTGGATATCCGCTAGGCCAGTAGTGGCCATAGACCAACTTAGGCCATAAGCCTAAGCTTGGGGGAGTACGTATTTCTCACCGATATTACATTCATGTTCACACACTCATGCCTGTTGTCGATGCTCATACTTTTTCATTGTACTATCCATGCTAGTTTATTTTCTTTTCTAAGCCTTCTTCTTGTGTGTCTGAAAAACCTTAAGAAAAACCTAAAAGTTAGTTGTAGCTTTTACCTAGTTTACTTTCCATGCCTGTAGTAGTAGTAATTAAAATAAAACCCAAAAAGATTTCTCGTTCTTCTTTTGTTTGTTGGGAGTTTTCCCGTGTAAATAGTTTTATTTTATTTATTTTCTTTGGGGGTCGAGAGGAGAAGACCATGATGAAAATGTTGAGTGGCTCTCATATGCATTATTGTTAATTTAACCAAGAGCCCATATTACCTTGTCTTCTCCCTTGTATTAAATGCTTGCAGATTCCAGCTTAGTCCAATGCACGTGCATTATTACTATTATCCACACCAGTCGGTCGTGCGAGTGAAAGGCAATAATGACAATATATGATGGACTGATTGAGATGAGAGAAGCTGGTATGAACTCGACCTATCTTGTTTTTGTAAATATGATTAGTTCATCGTTCCTGATTCAACCTATTATGAATGAAACATGTTTACAATGACAATTAGAGATTATAGTTGCTCATTCCATGCTTAATTAGTTAGGAGTTTATAATGGTTTACCTTGCGTCCCAACATGCTATTAAAATGGTTGTGATGTGGTATGATAGGGTGGTATCCTCCTTTGAACGATTCGAGTGGCTTGACTTGGCACATGTTCACGCATGTAGTTGAAACAAAATCAACATAGCCTCCATGATATTTATGTTCATGGTGAATTATATCCTACTCATGCTTGCACTCAGTGTTGATTAATTTTAATGCATGTTCATGACTGTTGTTGCTCTCTAGTTGGTTGCTTCCCAGTCTCTTTCTAGCCTTCACTTGTACTAAGCGGGAATACTGCTTGTGCTTCCACTTCCCTAGACCCCAAAGTTATTCCATATGAGTCCACCATACCTTCCTATATGCGGTATTTACCTGACGATCCAAGTAAATTTGTATGTGCCAAACTCTAAACCTTCAAATGAAATTCTGTTTTGTATGCTCGAATAGCTCATGTATCAACTAGGGCTGTCTATATCTTCCATGTTAGGTGGGATATTCTCACGATGAGTGGACTCCGCTCATCACTCGCGAGAAAATGGCCGGTAATCGGGATGCCCAGTCCCATGCTCAAATCAAATTAATTGCAAACAAAACTCCCCCAGGACTGTTGTTAGTTGGAGGCACCGGTTGTTTCGGGCAAGCCATGGATTGATGCTTGTTGGTGGTGGGGGAGTATAAACTTTACCGTTCTGTTTGGGAACCGCCTATAATGTGTGTAGCATAGAAGATATCGAGATTTCTTGGTTGTTATGTTGACAATGAAAGTATACCACTCAAAATATTATTTATCTCTATTTCAAAACTCGAGCTCTGGCACCTCTGCAAATCCCTGCTTCCCTCTGCGAAGGGCCTATCTATTTACTTTTATGTTGAGCCATCATCCTCTTATTAAAAAGCACCAGTTGGAGAGCACCGCTGTCATTTGCATGCATTACTATTAATTTACATTAAGTATGACTGGATATCTTTTACCATGAATTACAATGTCTAGTCAGTCCTTGATCTTCAGAGGTGCTCTGCGTTTATCTTTTGCGGTCTCAGAAAGGGCTAGCGAGATACCATCTTGTTATATCATATTATGATTGTTTTGAGGAAGTGTTGTCATCCGAGATTTATTATTATTGCTCGCTAGTTGATTATGCCATAGATATGAGTAAACATGAGACCTAAATGTTATTGTGAATATGGTTAGTTCATAATCTTTGCTGAAAACTTGAATGCTGGCTTTACATATTTGCAACAACAAGATCAAACACAGTTTGTTAAAGTTTTTCTTTCTCACTTTTAGTTTGTCAACTGAATTGCTTGAGGACAAGCAAAGGTTTAAGCTTGGGGGAGTTGATACGTCTCCAACGTATCTACTTTTCCAAACACTTTTGCCCTTGTTTTGGACTCTAACTTGCATGATTTGAATGGAACTAACCCGGACTGACGCTGTTTTCAGCAGAATTGCCACAGTGTTATTTTTGTGCAGAAATAAAAGTTCTCGGAATGACCTAAAAATCTACGGAGACACGTTTTGGAAATAATAAAAAATACTGGCGAAAGAATCAGCATCAAGGGGCCCACACCCTATCCACGAGGGTGCAGGGTGCGCCCACCCCCTGGGGCGCGCTCCCTGCCTCGTGGGCCCCCTGAGACTCCACCGACCTCAACTCCAACTCCATATATTCACGTTCGGGGAGAAAAAATCAGAGAGAAGGATTCATCGCGTCTTACGATACGGAGCCGCTGCCAAGGCCTAATCTCTCTCGGGAGGGCTGATCTGGAGTCCGTTCGGGGCTCCGGAGAGGGGAATCTGTCACTGTTGTCATCATCAACCATCCTCCATCACCAATTTCATGATGCTCACCGCCGTGCATGAGTAATCCCATCGTAGGCTTGCTGGACGGTGATGGGTTGGATGAGATTTATCATGTAATCGAGTTAGTTTTGTTAGGGTTTGATCCCTAGTATCTATTATGTTCTGAGATTGATGTTGCTATGCTTAATGCTTGTCACTAGGGCCCGAGTGCCATGAGTTCAGATCTGAACCTATTATGTTTTCATGAATATATGCAAGTTCTTGATCCTATCTTGCAAGTCAATAGTCACCTACTATGTCTTATGATCTGGCAACCCCGAAGTGACAAAAAAGGGACCACTCCCGCTGATGACCGTAGTTTGAGGAGTTCATGTATTCACTAAGTGTTAATGCTTTGGTCCGGTACTCTATTAAAAGGAGGCCTTAATATACCTTAGTTTCCAATAGGACCCCGCTGCCACGGGAGGGTAGGACAAAAGATGTCATGCAAGTTCTTTTCCATAAGCACGTATGACTATATTCGGAATACATGCCTACATTACATTGATGAATTGGAGCTAGTTTTGTGTCACCCTATGTTATAACTATTGCATGAGGAATCGCATCCAACATAATTATCCATCACTGATCCATTGCCTACGAGCTTTTCACATATTGATCTTTGCTTAGTTACTTTTCCTTTGCCACTGCTACGATTACTACAAAAACTGCTACTGTTACTTTTGCCATCGTTACCGTTACTTCTATATTACTTTGCTACTAAACACTTTGCTGTAGATATTAAGTCTTTCAGGTGTGGTTGAATTGACAACTCAACTGCTAATACTTGAGAATATTCTTTGGCTCCCCTTGTGTCGAATCAATAAATTTGGGTTGAATACTCTACCCTCGAGCATCATGGAATTGGCGATGGAGAAGGGTTGGTGATGACGTAGAATGAAGATCGCCCTCTCCGGAGCCCCAAACGGACTCCAGATCTGGCTCCCGATGAAGAACAAGAGGTGACGACGGCTCCGTCTCGTGGAACGCGATAATTCTTGCTCCCTCATTTTTTCTGGAAAAATAGGATTTTATAGCGTCGGTTTTTGGGTCTGCTGGGCCACCAAGTGGGGACAACCCACCTGTGCACGCCAGGAGGGGGGCGCGCCATGGTGGGTTGTGCCCACCCAGGTGCCCCCTCTGGTAGGTCTTGGCTCCAGAAATTCTTGTTTATTGTATAAAAATTCTCGCAAAGTATCGTTCCATTCCGAGAACTTCTATTTCTGCACAAAAATAACACCATGGTAGTTCTGCTAAAAACAGCGTCAGTCCGGGGTTAGTTTCATTCAAATCATGCAAATTAGAGTCCAAAACAAGAGGAAAAGCGTTAGGAAAAGTAGATACGTTGGAGACGTATCACGCTCCGGCGAGGGCGCGGCTCCGGCGGGGCATCAACTCCGGCGATACCTAGGGGCAACGGCGAAGAGCCGCGACCTCCGGAGACCCAAGTGTCGGTGTCAAAACCGGCGGATCTCGGGTAGGGGGTCCCGAACTATGCGTCTAAGGTCGATGGTAACAGGAGACAGGGGACACGATGTTTACCCAGGTTTGGGCCCTCTCTATGGAGGTAATACCCTACTTCCTGCTTGATTGTTCTTGATGGATATGAGTATTACAAGAGTTGATCTACCGCGAGATCGTAATGGCTAAACCCTAGAAGTCTAGCCTGTATGACTATGGTAATGAGTATCTGTCCTTTCTGGACTAAGTCCTCCGGTTTATATAGGCACCGGGAGGATCTAGGGTTACACAAGGTCGGTTACAAAGAAAGAAATCTACATATCCGGTCGCCAAGCTTGCCTTCCACGCCAAGGAGAGTCCCATCCGGACACGGGTGCAGTCTTCGGTCTTCGTATCTTCACAGCCCATCAGTCCGGCCCATGGCTAACAGGCCGGACGTCCGAGGACCCCTTAGTCCAGGACTCCCTCAGTAGCCCCTGAACCTAGCTTCAATGACGAGGAGTCCGGCGTGCAGATTTGTCTTCGGCATTGCAAGGCGGGTTCCCTTCTCTCCGAACTCCAAGGTAGTCTTCAGACGCAATGATTGTATCCGGACCTGTCACACACCACACACAACCGTAGAGAGAATATAATACTCCGTGAGTCCAATCCGCTGACAACTTTTTACAACGTGACATCACGTCCGCCCGGTCATAATTTTGGACCGTTTTGTTCTGCCATTCCACGTTTCGAGACGCGGTTGCCATTGGCACGTACGTCTTGTCGAAGCAGAGATCATGTCCCCTTATTGCGGGATTCTCATCAATACGGGCGTGGGTAACCCAACCGTGCCGTTTACACAGCCCTTGGGAATAGGCGAGTTTTAGGGCGAGTGGGGAGGCATTCGATATTTACTGCCTTTATAAGGGGATAAGGATTCCCCCCTCTTCTCCCACGCCTCCTCTCTTCCTTCGCCCTTCCACCCTTGAGCTCCTGCGCCCAAGTCCCCATCTTTCTCCATCTCCGAAAAGCATCCGACCATGTCCGGATCCGGAGGTCAAGGCAAATGGATGGTCTCCTCCGTCAAGGAGAAAGACATTGCCGAGCTTCGGGCGGCCGGGTATTTGGCGAAGGAAATCGCCCACCGTCTTCCAGCCTAGGGACAAGTTGTCCCCACGCCGAAGCCCAACGAGAGGGTGGTATTCATCCCTCATTTCCTCCGCGGGCTAGGGTTTCCACTCCACCCTTTCATCCGCGGGCTGATGTATTATTACGGGATAGACTTCCATGATCTATCAGCGAACTCCTTCCTCAACATCTCGGTGTTCATCGTCGTGTGTGAGGCCTTCCTCCGCATCCAACCCCACTTCGGGCTGTGGCTCAAAGTCTTCAATGTGAAGCCGAAGGTAGTGGACGGCCAGCACGCGGAGTGCAGAGGAGCCATGGTGAGTAAGCTGGCCAATGTCTCCTGGCCAAAAGGCACTTTCGTGGAGACTGTCAAGGAATGGCAAAAACAATGGTTCTACATCACAGAACCCCGCGGCACAAAATGGGCCGCGTCTGCCGAATTTAACTTCGGCGCTCCCATGCGACTCACCTCCTGGGTCGAGAAGAGGCTGAACTTGTGTTCGCCAGACGAGCTGATAGCACTGCAGACGCGCGTTCAAAGCATGGTGGACAAGAATGTCAAACTTGTCGATGTAATCCAAGTGATGCTGGTTCGCCGGATCCTCCCTTGCCAAAGCCGAAAATGCCCCCTTTAGGAGTTCAATCCAAGGAGGCACCAAACCCTGGAGAGGCTCTTCGGAACGACTCATGAAGATGCCTGGAAGTTGCTCTTCAAGGGCGACGAGATACCGCCAGCCACAGATTCAGATCGTGGGCACGACATTAACCATCCTGCCAGCGAGGTAAGTTTCTATCGCGTCCTCTACTTATTTACTTCAAGGAGGATATCTGAACTTTTACTATCATTGCCTCTTCAGGAATGGATGGAGAGGGCGAAGCGGATCCAGTGTCCGGCTCCGCTACCTGAAGAACCAGTCATTCCGTGTTTAGCGAAGATGCTGGTGCCGGCGCCCTATACAGCGCCGGCGAAGAAGGCCAAGGGGAAGGCCAAGGGGGTCCGGAGTGGCCCCCGTCGCAAGAGCGCTTCAGACGCGATGTCCGAAGACAAGACCCGCTCCTCCGCCACCGAAGATGACGATGATGAGGAGGAGGAGGAGAACAACCGTCCCCCTGATGGGGGAAGGAAGAAGAGGGCGGCCTCCACGAGCCTGGAGGCGGGGACGTCCAAGAAGGGGAAGGGCTCCTTCGCGGACAAATCCGCGTGGGACGTCAACAGTAGTCCGGAGCGACACCCCCGCACCAAGCCTCAAGCTGCTTCGTAAGTGCTATGACTCCCGCATACCCATATGTCCAGCCTCTCCATTTCAATGTATTGACATGGCTACTTATGATATTACAGTCCGGCCCACAACAGCTCCCAATGATCCTCATCAAGAGGTTCGTTGGACCCAAAGGAGATGGCCAGCGAGACACCGCCAGCCGCTTACTCTCCCCAGGTCAAAGGGGACGACGAGGTGCTCTCCCAACTAACCTTCCCAGGCCGGGGAGAGGCTCAAGAGGCGCTCGAAGGCAAATCCCCCGTCGCCGAACACCAGGGGGAACCAATCCCCCGGGAGACTGGGGAGGAGGGCCGTACTCAGTTCGGCCCTCAACCGGACTTGATTCCGGAGACCGATACGGCTCCGGAATCCGGCACGCGACGTCCTTCGAAAGAAGGGGTTATGCCTATTCCACCGGTGACCACTGTCCAACCAGGGGCACCAGATAATCTGCTGGAAGCGCTGCGAGGCGCTTCCATTACGGACGAGCACCGTGTTCTTATGGGCACGGTGATTGAAAGGGTTCAGTCCGCCAAGAGCGGACTGACCGAAGCCTGCAGCAGCCTGCTGACAGGTTTTGAGGTAAGCGACGCAAAAGGAGAAAATCCCGATATAGACAATAGCCCCTGAGAAACTGTCTGGTATTCGGAAAGAAAAATCGGACAGAGGATCAATCCCTGATGGTAGGAAACTAATTAAAATTGTCTGAAATGAATGCGCATGCGTCGTTGTTGGCCGCAGCCTCATATACTGCCGAAGTCTCCGGACTAAAGCAGAGACTGGAGCAGACCGAGGAGGAGCTCTGTCAGGTGAGGAGGCAGCTCCAAAAAAAACAAGGTATGTGATAACCCGTTTTATATTAAGAAGGTAAAATGATATGCATTGACTGAAGTGTCAAGATGTATATAGGAGCGACGACCGAGGTCGAGGCCCTGAAAGAGGCCCTGGCCGAAGCTGAGGGGAAGGCCGTCAAGGAGCAGGCTGCCCGTAAGAAGCTCAAGGCCCGGGTCAACGAGGTCCAACAAGAGCTCCACGACGCTGTGAAGAAGTGTGAGACCTTGGAGCGTGACGTGTCGGCTAAAGAGGCCGAACTCTCCAAGGCTCATCAGAGCGCGAAAAGGCCCGGAACAAGGCCCAGGGCGCCCTCCAAGAGGTCCAGGAGGCGAGGAAGATTGCTGCGGGTAAGGCATTCAGTATGCAAAGCAAATATGCGAGGAGGAAGTATCTTTTACTAACCCGGATTTGGAGTTCTCCAGGGGCTTTTGCTGATTTTCCGCGAAGTGTGTCCTACGCCGCGGAGTTCTTCCGAGCCGAAAAAGGGAGCTCCACGGAGAAGCTATTCTGGTCGCAATATCTTGCGCCAGAGCATCCCATGCCCTTCACCGATCAGCTGAAATAGCTGGTGGAGCTGCATAGGGTGGCCGAACTAGCCATGAAGGATTTGATAATCCGGCTATGGCCAGCCAAAGCTATGCCCAGCAGCTACTTCGGACTCGTGAGGCGGATGGTGGATGCCTGTCCTCGGCTGGATATCGTCAAGCGATCGGCCTGTATTGAGGGTGCTCGTATGGCCTTTGCCCATTGCAAGATGTGGTGGGCGAAGATGAACGCCGTCGAGCTGGCCCGGGGGCCGCCCGAGGGCAAGGAGCACCGCACACCCGAGCGCTATTTCGCGGATGTCTTGGAGGGGTCTCGCATTGTAGCAGCGCAGTGTGGGCAGGACATTATTTTTGAATGAATACATTTGTGTTGTCTTTGCCTTGTATGGTGAAACAAAGTGGGTTTGTAATATAATGATTGTTATGTTTTTAATTTTACCTCCTGTGCGGCCGTGTTTATATGAAATCTGAGGGTTGGCCAGTCGTCGGCTTCTGCCCCCACGTAGGTAGTACGGAGGTGTTCGGGATGGAATCTAAACAATCTTGATCCAATTATATGGTCCTTGAAGGAGTTATTTAGCGCAACGAACCAGGCAACCAGACTATTCGACTTTAACACCCTCACTTAGCCATAGGAGTTCGACAATAAAAACATTGACGCAGCCCCTAGTTTTCAAACTAGAGTGCTATAAGCGTCTGATCAGGAAGTGCCGATCCTTCGCGCGACGCGGAAGAGATCTCCAACGATTTGTAACCTCCGAACAGCTGACCGGCTCTCGCTGCATCATGACAGTCAGTTTTCGGCTTTCTCTACTGAGGTGCTCCTTTGGATAAACTAGGGCACAATCGCAGTAGTTCTCCCTTTACTACCTTAGCCGACATAGCGGAACGTAAGGTAGCAAGCACAGGAGCCGGGCAACCCAACTATTGACCAAAGACATGATTCGGAGCCAATGCATATAATGCTAAATTCGGGGTGCCGAACTGTACTATAAAAAGTGTTCGGACTTTGTTGCCGTATTGTAGGGCGCCTGGGAGCCCCTGGCAAATATGAAATGTACCAAAGTGTACGGGTGCTAGAAGATAAGTTTTTAAAGGAAAACAGAAATAAAGCAGAGGTGATATCTTGGGCCCTTGAACTTGAGCCACGAACTGTTTCCATTATAATTGGGTTAATGCGTCAAAGCGCATTAATACAAATAGTGCGATAAGCAATCCGGCTATTTAACATGCCATGACCAAGGGCGAGCTGCGTGTGGGGCCTAACAACAGGTAGAGTGGTCGTTGAAGTGACCTCTAGAGCTTCCCCTATCCGTCTGTGCTGCTTGCCATCCTGGTATTTTTATCCTTTGACAGGACTGATAATCAGGCCGTCCAAGAAGGCCTATGTAAAAGAAACCTGGAAAAGGAAAAAAGGAAATAGTGAAAGTATATGTGTGTCCGGGATCGGTCGAGCCGAACTGTGGATCACAAGCTGGTTTTGCCTCCGTCGATGCCCATGAAATTTTGAGTGCGTAATTATGTACGCATGGTACGAATACCACTGCCTGATCGGGACTGGGACGGAGGCCAAATTGCTAATCGAGCTCTTGACGAGCCGAGCTATTCTGTTGCAGCGTAGTCCGGACCTTCTTAACAGTGTCCAAGGGCTCGGCAGCCGGATTACGGTTCTGCTTGAGAAGGCCATTCTGTACTTCTGCTGCTAGGGCGGCGGTGTGCTCCTCTATACGGAGGGAGTGTTCCGTATTTCCGTTGACCGTAATGACGCCGCGTGGACCGGGCATCTCGAGCTTAAGATAGGCATAGTGTGGCACTGCATTGAATCGAGCGAACGCGGTTCGTCCGAGCAGTGCGTGATAGCCGTTGCGAAAGGGGACGATGTCGAATATTAATTCCTCGCTTCGGAAATTGTCCGGGGACCCGAAGACAACTTCGAGCGTGATTGTGCCCGTGCAGCGGGCCTCGACACCTGGTATGACTCCTTTGAAGGTAGTCTTTGTGGGCTTGATCCGTGATGGATTGATGCCCATTTTTTGCACTGTATCCTGATAAAGCAGGTTGAGGCTGCTACCTCCGTCCATAAGGACGCGTGTCAGGTGAAATCGGTCGATGATTGGGTCGAGGACTAGTGCGGCTGAACCGCCATGACGGATACTGGTCGGGTGGTCCCAACGATCAAAGGTGATCGGAAATGACGACCATGGATTGAATTTTGGGGCGACTGGCTCTATCGCATAGACGTCCCTGAGTGCGCGTTTGTGCTCCCTTTTGGGGATGTGTATAACATATATCATGTTTACTGTTTTCACTTGAGGGGGAAACTTCTTCTGTCCCCCTGTGTTCGGTTGCCGGGGCTCCTCGTCGTCATCCTCGCTTTGTGATCCCTTTTCCCTATTCTCGATGTTTAGTTTGCCGGCCTGTTTAAAAACCCAACAGTCTCTGTTGGTATGACTCGCTGGTTTTTCCGGGGTGCCATGTATCTGGCACGGGCGATCGAGTATGCGGTCCAGGCTGGATGGTCCCTGATTGTTTCTCTTGTATGGTTTCTTCCGCTGGTTGGACTTGGAGCCACTGAATCCAGCGTTGACTGTAGTGTCGTCGGTATTATCACCATTGCTTCGGCGTTTGTGTCTGTTACGTCGGAGCTTGCCATTGTTGTTCTTAACCTTGGGGGGGGCCTCGCTAGCTGTGTTTTTGCTGCGAGCCAACCAACTATCCTCACCCGTGCAAAAGCGGGCCATGAGTGTCGTGAGGGCTGCCATAGATTTTGGCTTTTCTTGGCCGAGGTGGCGGGCGAGCCATTCATCGCGGATGCTATGTTTAAAGGCCGCTAAGGCTTCGGCGTCCGGACAGTCGACGATCTGGTTCTTTTTAGGTAGGAACCTAGTCCAGAACTTCCTGGCTGACTCCCTGGGCTGTTGAACTATGTAACTTAAGTCATCGGCGTCTGGTGGCCGAACATATGTACCTTGGAAGTTGTCGAGAAAGGCTTCTTCCAGGTCCTCCTAGCTGCTAATAGAATTCTCGGGCAGACTGTTTAGCCAGTGCCGGGCTGGCCCTTTAAGTTCTAGTGGGAGGTATTTGATGGCGTGAAGATCATCCCCGCGGGCCATGTGGATGTGGAGAAGAAAATCCTCGATCCATACCGCGGGATCGGTTGTTCCATCGTATGATTCGATATTTACGGGTTTGAACCCTTCTGGGAATTCATGATCCATTACTTCGTCAGTGAACCAAAGAGGGTGCGTGGCGCCTCTATATCGGGCCACATCGCGACGTAGCTCTGATGGAGTCCGTCTGTGGCATTCGGCCCGGGCGTGGTTAGGTTTATCACGTCCAAATAGGTAGCCGTCGTCGTGTGTCAAGGCACGTCCTCGCGATCCGTAGATCGATCTTGGATGTCCTGCTCTACTGTCCAGGCCTTGATGAAGGTCATATGTATAGCCCGAGCTGTCTTATCCCTGCCTTTACGGCGAGGTGGGACAGTCTGGTTTTTGGCTCGGGTTGCAGTTTTATCCCGACCGCGCGGTGGCCGAGCAGCCGCGTTGCGTGATGCTAGTGCGGGATCTGGCGCCTCATCGTTGAACTGAGGTAGTAATCTGCGCTTCGGGTAACTTTTGGCTAGGCATTTAAGGCCGTATTCCTCGGCTGCCAGGACATCGGTCCATCTGTCATTGAGCAGGTCTTGGTCAGCTTGAAGCTGCTGCTGCTTCTTTTTCAGGCTCCTCGCAGTGGCTATTAGCTGAAGCTTAAAGCGCTCCTGCTCCAGGGCCTCGTCAGGCACGATGAAGTCTTCGTTGCCGAGGCTCACCTCCTCCTCGGAGAGCGGACGGTAACTACCATCCTTCGAGTCTTCTTCTATGGCCTGTTCGTCAGGGCTGGCATGCCCTGATTCCCGATTGTCTCGTTCGGCAGTTTGTTCATCGGGTTCTTCTGTGTCTTTGGCACCATCCGGAGTGTTGTCGTCTCCTGTGCCGGTGTTGCTATCCCTGCTGCGGCGGGATTTAGAGTGGTGCCGCTAACACCGGCGATTTGGTTGTGTTTTAGGAGGGTCCTCCTTTGCTGGGTTTTCCTTGTCATCGCCGCTATTATTTTTCGGCGTATCTACCATGTAGACGTCATATGAGGAAGTAGCCGTCCGTCGTCCGGTGAATGGCGGTTTTTGGGCCTCCTCATCTCCGGCATCGCCGTCCATACCGTCGATGTCTTCAGAGTCATAGTCAAGCGTGTCAGTTAAGTCTTCGACAGTGGCTATGAAGTGGGTGGTGGGTGGGAGGCAAAATTCTCCCCCATCATCAGCCTCCAGCTCGAACCGGACATAATTCGGCTGTGAGTCCCCCGCCAAGGACAGATTTCTTAACGAATTTAGCACATCGCCCAAGGGCGAATGCTGGAAGATGTCTGCAGCGCTAAACTCAAAGATCGATAAGCGATCCAGTTCAGCGTCCGCGGATGCACATGGCTCAGAATTTATGACCAGAGACGAGTCCGGAGTTCCGATGACAAAGACGTCGTGTGACTCTAGGTCTATGCTCGGCTCCAACGCCGTGGAATCTGCGGCCTCCGTGGTGGGGTTGAGCCTCCCGTCCTTGGACGGCGCAATATGCTCCGGATCTACGGCCAGAGCAGTTACAGGAGCAATCTCCTGGATGCGGCCCAATGACAGATTTAGGTCATGTTCATCAGGGTGACTAGGAGCGGTCGTCGCAGTCTCGAATTCGGCGAAGATCAAATCTCCACGAATGTCCGCGACGTAATTCAAGCTCCCAAATCTGACCTGATGGCCAGGGGCGTAGCTGTCGATCTGCTCCAGGTGGCCAAGCGAGTTGGCCCGCAGTGCGAAGCCGCCGAACACGAAGATCTGTCCGGGAAGGAAGGTTTCCCCTTGGACAGCATTATTGTGGACGATTGAAGGGGCCATCGAACCTTTCATCGACGGCACAGTGGAACTCTCAATGAAAGCACCAATGTCGGTGTCAAAACTGGCGGATCTCGGGTAGGGGGTCCCGAACTGTGCGTCTAAGGTCGTTGGTAACAGGAGACAGGGGACACGATGTTTACCCAGGTTCGGGCCCTCTCTATGGAGGTAATACCCTACTTCCTGCTTGATTGATCTTGATGGATATGAGTATTACAAGAGTTGATCTACCGCGAGATCGTAATGGCTAAACCCTAGAAGTCTAGCCTGTATGACTATGGTAATGAGTATCTGTCCTTTCCGGACTAAGTCCTTTGGCTTATATAGGCACCGGGAGGATCTAGGGTTACACAAGGTCGGTTACAAAGAAAGGAATCTACATATCCGGTCGCCAAGCTTGCCTTCCACGCCAAGGAGAGTCCCATCCGGACATGGGTGCAGTCTTCGGTCTTCGTATCTTCACAGCCCATCAGTCCGGCCCATGGCTAACAGGCCGGACGTCCGAGGACCCCTTAGTCCAGGACTCCCTCACCAAGTGATAACAGCGAGCAGTGAAAGCGGCGTGGGAAGAAGCGAGACGGCGAGGAGAGAAGAGGGACTCGAGGGCCTTTTATAGGCGCGAAGAGGTGGCGTGGGGCTGCGGGATAAGCATTATCCCGAGAGGCCTCGCCGGCGGTTGCAGACGAGCGCTCTCACGGCTCTGTCCCGTGCGGCGCGGTGGGAGGTTGGAGGCAATGGGGAGCGGGGTCCACCAGTCAGTGGCGGTGGCGGGTAGCGAGCGAGACGGGGCGTGGGGCGGTCGACCGGCGCGCGGAGGGTCTCGTGTGCGGGAGCAGGCGGCGGTCGAAAGGCCGGCTGGGCGGCGCGGTTCGCTCCTGGGCCAAACCCAGTTTCGGTCCAGGCTACGGGGTGCATGTGTGTTTTTTTTAAACAGAAAGCGAAAGTGGCCTAAACAAATTCAAAAGAATTTATAAAAAATACCACAATAGTTCCACAATATATAGAGTATTGTGAACTTTAATTCCAGCTCATATAATTTTGAAATATTTCCTAATGCAATTAATGCACTTTTTGCAAATAAAAAATACCAAATAAACTCCAAAAACTTCAAATAATATTCAAATGAAATGTCCAACTCTAATATAATTTGAGGAAGTCATCTTATCCCCTCTCATTTGTCTTTCTTGAGTGAAAAATATTATTTGAATATTTCAACAACTCCAAAAATGTAATAAAATATGATATGCATTGAATGATTCTACTAAATCCAAATTTAATAAAAATTGGGATGTTACACAACAAGCCATGACCTGCCATAGAACCTTGGAGCTCTAGTACTCGGTAGGGCCACGAAAAATTGCAAAGCGCTTCTGAAGCACACCGAAGGCTGTCCCACATCTTTCCTAGCAGCTTCCTGACATTGGGCAAAGTGAATATTTTTCTTACCTTTTGGACGCAAATTGTTTTGACTAATGTGTCCCATGGTGGATAGATGCCATCCGCAAGGTAGTAACCCATCGAGTAGGTGTGCCCATTGATCGAGTAGTTGCAAGCAGGAGCATCTTTGGTAATAAGCCTAGAAAATAGTGGTGATCTCGACAGCACATTCAAGTCATTGTGAGAGCATGGCAAACCAAATAATGCCATATCCAAAGATCATTTGTTGCAACTGCCTCAAGAATGATTGTTGGATCGTTGCAGTGGCCTTTGTATTGACCCTTCCACTCCGCGGGACAATTCTTCCATGTCTAATGCATGTAATCAGGTGATCCAAGCATCTCTGGCCATCCTGTTGCTTCACTCTCTATCATCAGCCTGTAGGCGTCTTCCTCATTGGGTGGTCTCAAGTACTCAGGTCCAAAAACATCCATCACTACTTTTGTAAACCTTCGAACGGACTCCAAGACTGTGTCTTCACCAATGCGTACATTGTTGTCAACGACATCGGCCGAACACCCATATGCCAAGATTCGAACACCCTCAATGCACTTCATCAGAGGGCTTGCACTTATCTCTCCACTTGCATTTCTCCGAAGCTTGAACCAGTCATCATACTTCTCAACAGCTTTTGCAATGGTCAGAAAAAGACTTGTAGTCTCTCGTGACCTTGGCACGGCCCTCCGCTCTATCATGGTTGATGTGTATGTGGCCAAACTGTGATCCTCTCCTAGGGCGCCGAATATCATCATTGAAAACCATGCCCAAAATGGTTTCAAAGTCTTCGGCGTCTTCTTCCTCTTCAAATGACGACGAGTCCTCGAAGACCATCTACCTCAACCTATCTACAATTCAAACTGCTTGGTTCAATCCAAATGGCTCGATTCAAAAAGAAACGAATGAAAAAACTCACTTAGCCAATCCGTGAACACTTCCGGTGCAGTGGTGATGCACTGACCAGCTGTCGTCGTTTCGGCCAAACTGACGGGTGACGAAGCATGGGAGTGACCTGCAGCGGCGCGCAAGCAAGGTCAGATGCGGCGGCCGCCAAAGAGGAAGAAAATACGAGGTAGTCCGACAAATCGGTTATGGCGACGGGAACGGGTCCGAACGGGCTCGTCGTCAGGCAGAAGGGCGGCTAGGGCAAGGAAGGAAATGAGGTAGCGGCGGGGCCGGCGGGCGGTCGTCGGCGAAGAGGCAGTGGCGGGGGAGGAGGTGAGATTTTTTCCAGGATAGGCGTTGGAGGATAAAATATTCTTCGCTATTTGGTTTAGTGGATTGACTAGGTGCTTAGAGCAACTCCAACGCGCCGACCCGAATAGACGACACTTTTATCCGCTTTTCGTCCGTTTGGGTCGGTCGCCCGCTCGGCGTCCGCCCCGTATGAGATTTGGGTCGGCAGTGCGTCCAACGCGCCCACCCATTTCATGTCCGCACGCAAATTTTGAAAAAGGCCCGCGGCCATAGTTCATGCCAGCGGCCATGTCGTCGCCCGAAAGTTCATGCCGGCACCATGCCAGCGCCGGCATACAATGCCAGCTTCAGAAAATACCACACAGTTCGGATGGCGCATTTGCCAGCGGCCGGCACACATGCCAGCACACAAAAAAGGGGTGGGAGTTCGACCACGCCATCACGGTCGTGGTCATGCCAGCACACTTGCCGGCATACAAAAAAGGATGGCGCTTGCCGCCATAGGTCACTCGTCGTCGAACTTGAGCATGTCAGCCTGCATCTTCTGGAACCACGGCCTCTTCCTTAGCGACACGGTGTTGAGATCCACCTTCATGATCTCCACCCCGGTCATCATGCTCGCGAGATCCACTTCTTTTGCCTTGGTCTTGACGTTGGCGGCCTTGATCTCTAGCATCTTGGCTTGCTTCTCCGCCTCCATCTCAAGCATCTTGTCTTGCTTCTCTGCGTCCATCTCAAGCCTCCTCCTTTGGATCTCCATGAAGGCGTTCATTTGTTCTTCTTTGTATCATCGGCGCTCCTCCTCCCTTGAGTCCTTCTTACTCATCATGCCCTCCACGCTTGCGATCAAGGCGTTCGACACCGCATCCCGCTTGTCCTCCTTCCTGGAGTTGGCCTTCCCCCGCGAGCGTGGCTTCTCGCCGTCTTCCTCCTCCACGGCCCTCTTCCCCCAACGCGACTTGAGGGCGGAATATTGCACCTTGAACTTCTCCTCGTCTTTGATGACCCTCCAACAATGGGAGAGGTTGAAGCACTTGCCGTCGTGTTGGACCTTGAATGCATCCAAAGCTTGGAATGCCTACAAATGTATTGCATGCAAGCATATTGGCAAAATGGATATGGAAATGGACATGCAAGCATAAACGGAATGACATAAAAGAGGGTCACTTGCATACCATGTCTTGCGTGCCGATGCCGCTCACGGGCGGGCCTTGACGCTCTCAAGAGTGGCACAAAACTTGTTGCACTCTTGTTGGATCACCCTCCATCGCTTTGAAATGGACACCCACCCGCGCGTGCTTAGTATTTGGTATGGCGGAAACTTATTGCGCTCATGGAACTCACGGTGGACATGAATCCAAAAGGTTGATGCCTTTTGTTCGGCGCGACCTTGGGGGTCTTGCCCAATGTCCCTCCAACACTCACAAAGGAGCTTGTCCTCGGCCGCCGTGTATGCCTTCATCCGCTTGCTCTTGCGCTTCGGCTTCACCTCGGCGGCTTGGTTGGCGAGCTCGTCTTTGAACAAAGGCTCCCCTTCGATGTCAAACTCATCCTCTTCCTCTTGCTCGTAGTCCTCCGGAAACCCGTGGTCGAGTGGAAAGCCGTCTAGGTCCAGGCCGACCTGATCATGCATGAAGGCCACCTGATCTTGATCAAAGGTGGACGGCGTGAACGCCCCTCTGCCGTCCTGGCTTTGTGTCTCTTCGGGATCGTAGCCGGCCCCGGCGGCACCACCAGCGGCCGCCGCAGCACCCTCGAAGATGATGTGTTGCATGTAGTCGTCGTCGCCGGAGGCCGGCATTCCGTTGAACAGGTTGCGTGCGCCCGACAGCACGTCGGCTGGCATGTGCCACGCGCGTTTCCTCGCGCCTCCGAATGACGAGCCATCGGCCACCGGTGTGGCGTTGAGGTCGATGGGCGCGGGCGCAGGTGTGGAAGGCGCCACCATGCTCACCTCGGGTGAGCACTCCCCGAAGAGGCGGGAGGCCTGCGGGTAGACGTGGAAGCCGGGTATCGGCTGCGTCGCCGACGCGCGGGGCAAGTCGGGCAGCACCATCCGAGGGAACGCGGATGAGCCGGTGCTGGCCGCGGCCACGACGGCGTTGACGAGGCCGTGCTGGCTAGCGTTTAACCCTAGCATAAATAGCGCCTCCCTCGTTGCCGCCGCGACGCGGGCGTTGGTGACCTCTTGCTGCGTGGCGGCGGCGACGGCGGCCGTCGTGATGGCTTCGTCCCTCTCGTCCGCCGCGTGCCTCCGCCCCTTTCTCTTCGCTGACTCCCTTGCCCGCTGTTCGGGCGTCGGCGTCTTCTTTGGCTTGGGCGCGGCGACGGTCTTGCGGGGGGCGCGAGGCTTGCCTTTGCCGGAGGGGGCGGTCGTCATGCCAGACGAGGCGAGGGAGGCGAGGCCGGCGGCGGCGTCGAGGTCGTCGTCCATGGCGGACGGCGGGAGCGCGCGGCGGGCAGGAGTGTTTTTGAGGGAAATGAAGGGAAATGGTGGAGGCTGCCACCGACCAGCGGGCCTGGGGGAGGAGAAGGCGAGCGCACGCGTCCGTCTCGTGTCTGCGCCGACACAAATCTGGTTTAAAAATGAGCCGAGAATGGGTCGGCAGGCGGACAAAAAGCGGACGCGTGTCCGTTTGAGTCGGCATGTTGGACCGACTTTTCTGTCCGCGCCGACCCAAATGTACGCCCGCGGATGAAATGGATCGCCCCGTTGGAGTTGCTCTTAATTGGAAATGCCGGTCAGCTTGCAAAAATTTCTTCAACCACAAACCCACAGAGCTGTTGTTTCACGGCCTTGTAGTGAGAGAGTGTTTCGCACAAGCACACCGCGCTGCAACCAAATAGCGATGGGTAGATCGTGGAGCCAATCAGCCGAGACGAGCAAGTGGTGTTACGATAATCGATGTAGTTCAAGAGTTTCAAGCGAGGCCCCGGCCATCGATCCTCTGATATAAAAGCCCCTTCACCGGCGCCGTGCTCGTCCGCCACGCCGTAGCAGCCATGGACCCAAAACCATCCTACTCCATCTCCTACACCGCGGCGCCGGCAGCGCGAGTTGCGGGATCTCGGCGCCTCACGCTAGCCGCGCACTCCCTCCCCCGCCGCCACCTCATCCCCGCGCGCTTCGAGGCCCTGCGCATGGGTTCTGTTTCGAGCGAGCTTGGTTACTTCGCGCTCCCCTCCTCACCTCGGCGTCCGGGGCAGGTTGCGGCATCTAGAGTCTGCGTCCACGGCCACCTCTCCCCACGCGCCGCGGCGGAGCTTCCGCTGGCATGGGCGTCGAGTTTCCCAGGGAATGGCGCGGCGATCGGCACGCGCGGCTCGCGGTCTCAGCGCGCGGGAGCAGTCCTCACCGCCAGCCACGGCGCCCACGGCGACCTCTTCCCACCATCTGCTGCTGCGAGCGCCGGCGTCAAGGCCCCCCTCCTACCGGCACGACCCGCGGGCTCGAGCTCTCCAGTGCACAGCGCGGCGATGGACCTGCCTTCTGCGCCGCACCTGCGTCGACCCGCCGTGGTCCCCCGCGCCTGCTCCAAGGTACCTATGCTCCCCACCACTGTGCCTTCCGCCGCGGCCTGGAGTTCGCCCCTGCATCGTCGCCTGGATCGACCCGCGGTGGCCTGCAGCGCCCACGGCAAGGCCCGCCTCTTCCCTGCACGCGCTGTGGGTTTGCTTCCGCCCAGATGCTTCTCCGAGCTGTCTGGGTAAGAACTAAGAACAACATGCCTGGAGTACTATCGTCTTGGTGGTTGCTTTGTCTCGGTGATCCAATTAGCCTGACATTGCCATTGCTTGTCTGGGCAGGGCGAGCAACACGAGCTGCGATCAGAAAATTGAGGTAGTTGATGGACAGGCAAACCCGATGGTATGATCCAGTTTCTTAATCACAATTACTTTATAGTACACATTGTCAATTTTGCATTATGTCAAACGAAATTCGTGGTAAGGGTATTTGCTGCTCTGTTGATATTATCTGTGATAGGCCAAATGAATATAACAGGCACCAACACTCACCCACCTGAGTATTTTGTCAGACGAAATTAGTGATAAGGCTGGTCATAGTGGGGGTAACATAAGTAGTATCATGCATTTGGGACTCGCAAACATGTTTAAGTAGGAGGCAATTAAAGAAGAGAGATAGTTATAGTAACATAGGTAGATACCGTAACATAATAAATGTGATGTTAATATGTGTCATGCATGGCAATAAATGAGACCATCTATAATACTAATCTATGTATGTTACTAGTCTAAGTTACTCCCCACTATGACCAGCCTAACATGCATTTGCTGCTACGTTTTGTACGGTCTGTGATAGGCCAGATAAACTCGTGTGTGACCTCCTACTGGATTGATACCTTGGTTCTTAAAAACTGAGGGAAATATTTACGCTACTTTGCTGCATCACCCTTTCCTCTTCAAGGGAAAACCAACGCAGTGCTCAAGAGGTAGCAAGAAGGATTTCTGGCGCCGTTGCCGGGGAGGTCTACGCAAAAGTCAACATACCAAGTACCCATCACAAACCCTTATCTCCCGCATTATATTATTTGCCATTTGCCTCTCGTTTTCCTCTCCCCCACTTCACCCTTACCGTTTTATTCGCCTTTTTTCCGTTCGTCTTTTCGTTTGCCTTGATGTCTTACTTGGCTCGTTTGCTCGTTTGGCTGAAATAATTGAGTATTTATTCCTAAACAGAGAAGCTAAAATCTATGGATCCTCATCCGCTTGCCAATCTTTTTAAGAGATCCAATTATGATGAACCAATTCCTAGTGATTTGGGTGCACTAAATTATCTTTATAAGGTTTTGCTTGAAATCCGTGAATCTGAAAATTGTGATGAAGTGCTTTATGAAGTGATTCACGATAGATCTTTGAATAAAAAACATGATTGCAATGATGCTATTATAAATTCTCTTAATGTCAATTGTGCTAATATTATGCAAAACCCTAAGCTTGGGGATGCTAGTTTTGCTATGTCTACTACTTGTTGCAATGATCATGATTGGGGTGATTCTTCTTATGATCTTGAAAATTTATTTAAGCCCCATGATGAATATGAGATTGATAATAGTGTTTGCAATAATATTGAAAGTGGGTTTGGAAGAGTGTCAACTTTAGATCCCACATATTTGGAGTATGTTCAATCTTATGATATTTTTGATAAAAGTGGGTCTGGAAAGGTCATGACTTTAGTTAATGATAATCCCACTATTTTGGAAGAGTGTCAACTTCGCATGCATGTGGATCGTGTTGAGAATATGTTATGTGATAGCTACTTTGTTGAATTTGCCTATAATCCTACATGTAATTATTATGAGAGAGGAAAATATGGTTGTAGAAATTTTTATCTTACTAAATTACCTCTCGTCATGTTTAGATTGCTATCGTCTCTTTGTTCTTCCTTGCATATGCTAATTTTTGATTGCTATGATAATTTTTTTGCTTATAAAATGCCTATGCATAGGAAGTATGTTAGACTTAGATGTGTTTGTAATGTGTTTTATGATGCTCTTTTTGCGCTTCAATTCTTGTCTTTCTTGTGAGCATCATTAAAATTATCAATGCCTAGCTAAAAGGCTTTAAAGAAAAAACGCTTGTTGGGAGACAACCCAATATTTATCCTTGCTGTTTAGCAATAAATCTTTGATCTAGCCTCTGGTTAGATGTGTTTTTATGTTTTAATTAGTGTTTGTGCCAAGTTAACCTATAGGATCTTCTTGGATGATAGTTATTTGTTCTTGCTGAAAATTGCAGAAACTTTCTGTTCACAAAAATAATTGTTAAAAATCACCAGAACGTGATAAAATATTGATTCCAATTTATGCTGATCAGTAAACAAATTTTCCAGGTCGTCCTATTTTGGCTAAATTTTTGGAGTTCCAGAAGTTTGCGTTAGTTACAGATTACTACAGATTGTTCTGTTTTTGACAGATTCTGTTTTTCGTGTGTTGTTTGCTTATTTTGATGAATCTATGGCTAGTAAAATAGTTTATAAACCATATAGAAGTTGGAATACAGTAGGTTTAACACCAATATAAATAAAGAATGAGTTCATTACAGTACCTTGAAGTGGTGTTTTGTTTTCTTTCGCTAACAGAGCTCACGAGATTTTCTGTTAAGTTTTGTGTTGTGAAGTTTTCAAGTTTTGGGTGAAAGATTTGATGGATTATGGAACAAGGAGTGGCAAGAGCCTAAGCTTGGGGATGCCCATGGCACCCCCAAGATAATCTAAGGACACCTAAAAGCCAAAGCTTGGGGATGCCCCGGAAGGCATCCCCTCTTTCGTCTACTTCCATCGGTAACTTTACTTGGAGCTATATTTTTATTCACCACATGATATGTGTTTTGCTTGGAGCGTCTTGTATGATTTGAGTTTTTGCTTTTTAGTTTACCACAATCATCCTTGCTGTACACACCTTTTGAGAAAGACACACATGATTCGGAAATTATTAGAATACTCTATGTGCTTCACTTATATCTTTTGAGTTATATAGTTTTTGCTCTAGTACTTCACTTATATTTTTTAGAGCACGGTGATGGTTTTGTTTTATAGAAACTATTATTCTCTCATGCTTCACTTATATTATTTTGAGAGTCTTAAATAGCATGGTAATTTACTTAAATAATCCTAATATGCTAGGTATTCAAGACTAGTAAAAACTTTCTTATGAGTGTGTTGAATACTAAGAGAAGTTTGATGCTTGATGATTGTTTTGAGATATGGAGGTAGTGATATCAAAGTTGTTGTAGTTGAGTAGTTGTGAATTTGAGAAATACTTGTGTTGAAGTTTGCAAGTCCCGTAGCATGCACGTATGGTAAACGTTATGTAACAAATTTGAAACATGAGGTGTTCTTTGATTGTCCTCCTTATGAGTGGCGGTCGGGGACGAGCGATGATCTTTTCCTACCAATCTATCCCCTAGGAGCATGCGCGTAGTGCTTGGTTTTTGATGACTTGTAGATTTCTGCAATAAGTATGTGAGTTCTTTATGACTAATGTTGAGTCCATGGATTATACGCACTCTCACCTTTCCATCATTGCTAGCCTCTTCGGTACCGTGCATTGCCCTTCGCCACATTGAGAGTTGGTGAAAACTTCGCCGGTGCATCCAAACCCCGTGATATGATACGCTCTTTCACACATAAACCTCCTTATATCTTCCTCAAAACAGCCACCATACCTACCTATTATGGCATTTCCATAGCCATTCCAAGATATATTGCCATGCAACTTTCCACCGTTTCGTTTATCATGACACGTTCATCATTGTCATATTGATTTGCATGATCATGTAGTTGACATAGTATTTGTGGCAAATCCACCATTCATAATTCTTTCATACATGTCACTCTTGGTTCATTGCATATCCCGGTACATCGCCGGAGGCATTCATATAGAGTCATACTTTGTTCTAGTATCGAGTTGTAATCATTGAGTTGTAAATAAATAGAAGTGTGATGATCATCATTTTCTAGAGCATTGTCCCAAGTGAGGAAAAAAAAGAAAAAAAAAGAGAAAGGCCATAAAAAAAGAGAAGGCCCAAATAAAAAAGAGAGAGAAAAAGAGAGAAGGGACAATGTTACTATCCTTTTACCACACTTGTGCTTCAAAGTAGCACCATAATTTTCATGATAGAGAGTCCTTAGTTTTGTCACTTCATATACTAGTGGGAACTTTTCATTATAGAACTTGGCTTGTATATTCTAACAAAGGGCTTCCTCAAATGCCCTAGGTCTTCGTGAGCAAGCAAGTTGGATGCACACCGACTTAGTTTCTTTTGTTGAGCTTTCATATATTTATAGCTCTAGTGCATCCCTACTCCTTGCATTAACATCAATTGATGGGCATCTCCATAGCTCATTGATTAGCCTCGTTGATGTGAGACTTTCTCCTTTTTTGTCTTCTCCACATAACCCCCATCAGTATATTCTTTTCCACCCATAGTGCTATATCCATGGCTCACGCTCATGTATTGCATGAAGGTTGAAAAAGTTTGAGATTACTAAAGTATGAAACAATTGCTTGGCTTGTCATCGGGGTTGTGCATGATGAGAGCATTCTTGTGTGACGAAAATAGAGCATGACTAAACTATATGATTTTGTAGGGATGAACTTTCTTTGGCCATGTTATTTTGAGAGGACATAATTACTTAGTTAGTATGCTTAAAGTATTATTATTTCTATATCAATATTGAACTTCTATCTTGAATCTTTCGGATCTGAATATTCATGCCACAATTAAGAAGAATTACATTGAAATTATGCCAAGTAGCATTCCACATCAAAAATTCTGTTTTTATCATTTACCTACTCGAGGACGAGCAGGAATTAAGCTTGGGGATGCTTGATACGTGTCCAACGTATCTATAATTTTTTATTGTTCCATGCTATATTATATTCTGTTTTGGACATTATTGGGCTTTATTATACACTTTTATATTATTTTTGGGACTAACCTATTAAACGGAGGCCCAGCCCAGAATTGCTGTTTTTTGCCTATTTCAGAGTTTCGCAGAAAAAGAATATCAAACGGAGTCCAAACGGGAACGTGATTTTCGGAACGAATGTGATCCAGAGGACTTGGACCCTACGTCAAGACATCAACCAGGAAGGCACGAGGTAGGGGGCGCGCCTACCCCCCTGGGCGCGCCCTCCACCCTCGTGGGCCCTCTGTTGCTCCACCGACATACTCCTTCCTCCTATATATACCTACGTACCCCCAAACTACCAGATAAGGAGCCAAAAACCTAATTCCACCGCCGCAACCTTCTGTACTTGTGAGATCCCATCTTGGGGCCTGTTCCGGAGCTCCGCCGGAGGGGGCATCGATCACGGAGGGCTTCTACATCAACACCATAGCCTCTCCGATGATGTGTGAGTAGTTTACCTCAGACCTTCGGGTCCATAGTTATTAACTAGATGGCTTCTTCTCTCTTTTTGGATCTCAATACAATGTTCTCCCCCTCTCTCGTGGAGATCTATTCGATGTAATCTTCTTTTGCGGTGTGTTTGTTGAGACTGATGAATTGTGGGTTTATGATCAAGATTATCTATGAACAATATTTGAATCTTCTCTGAATTCTTTTATGTATGATTGGTTATCTTTGCAAGTCTCTTCGAATTATCAGTTTGGTTTGGCCTACTAGATTGATCTTTCTTGCAATGGGAGAAGTGCTTAGCTTTGGGGTCAATCTTGCGGTGTCCTTTCCAAGTGACAGTAGGGCAGCAAGGCACGTATTGTATTGTTGCCATCGAGGATAACAAGATGGGGTTTACATCATATTGCATGAGTTCATCCCTCTACATCATGTCAGCTTGCTTAAAGCGTTACTCTGTTCTTATGAACTTAATACTCTAGATGCATGCTAGATAGCGGTCGATGTGTGGAGTAATAGTAGTAGATGCAGGCAGGAGTCGGTCTACTTGTCTCGGACGTGATGCCTATATACATGATCATACCTAGATATTCTCATAATTATGCTCAGTTCTGTCAATTGCTCAACAGTAATTTGTTCACCCACCATAAATACTTATGCTCTTGAGAGAAACCACTAGTGAAACCTATGGCCCCCGGGTCTATTTTCCATCATATTAATCTTCCAACAATTAGTTATTTTTATTGCCTTTTATTTTACTTTGCATCTTTATCATAAAAAATACCAAAAATATTATCTTATCATATCTATCAGATCTCACTCTCGTAAGTGACCTTGTAGGGATTGACAACCCCTTATCGCGTTGGTTGCGAGGATTTATTTGTTTGTGTAGGTGCGAGGGACTCGTGTGTGGCCTCCTACTGGATTGATACCTTAGTTCTCAAAAACTGAGGGAAATACTTACGCTACTTTGCTGCATCACCCTTTCCTCTTCAAGGGAAAACCAACGCAGTGCTCAAGAGGTAGCAGACTACACTCTTGACCACCAACCCCTTTCAGCAGAGCTTGCAGGCAAGCAAAACCTCCTTCGTCATTCCTATATCGACCATTCTTTCCCTCTCATGTTTGCATTAGATTTTGCTACTGTTGTTCGATAGATCATATTCTGATGCATAGCCTGCTTTTGTAACCTGTTGTTGTTACTTTACTTGTCATCCTATATGCTTAGTATAGATTGGATAGTGATCCATCAGTGGCCCCGCACCCTTGTCCGTGTTGCCATGCTTTGCTTCCGGATGTCTCGATCAATGAGATCGATGTGCAGAGACCGATGCATCACCGATAGCCCCTCCCCCTTAGTTGTACGACTCTGCAGAGCCACTATCGAGTGACGAGGGTGATACCTCGCATCTTACTCCTAATGATTTCTCTGTAGTGTAGACAGTCGGTCATGGATTACATAGGGTGCTTCCTCATTCACCACTCCTGATGATGACTCTATCGTGCAACACCTCAAGTGTGAAACCTTCAAGGGTGATACCTCCAAGGTCACCTTGACGGTTACATCGAGTAGGAATCCATCGAGGGTGATTCCTCAGGTTCCCCTTGATGTTATGGACACACGGGTACCTTGACCTTCACCTCAGTCCTTTGTTGAAGTCGGGCCGACCCAAGGGGTACGCGCGAGAGTTATTGAAGTCGGCTTGACCATGAGGGTACCCGCGAGATAATGACGAGGCACGATCGGGGAGGCAGACCGCCCTAGAGAGTTATGGGCATGGCCCTTGTCGTAAGTCCGCAAGACGGGGCGACAAGATCACTGATCATCTCTGCGAGCTCCTAATACACTAACGGTTTGGATATATGATCTGAGTAGGCCTCTGGCCTTTTTGCACTAACCACCACGCGGGATAAGTTATGGGCACTTGAGATCGTACGATTCTCCCCGAAAGCTCTTCAGATATCACAGCTCAAAGATGTGGGCTGATTGTTGGGGTGGACAGTAACTGCATGCGCTTGTATAAGGAGGTGGGTCTGGTCCCCAACAAGTCGCGCAACGCTTGGTAGTACTTAGGAGGATTGGCCCATGACCCCTTCGCACTTAGGATGTAGACCGACGTGTTGACCTCTCCGTTGAGCCTAGATAGGACTACGGCGTGTCAATCAGCCAAGGCTGAGCATGACCTGGGAAAGTGTGTCCGACCGAAGTTAATCGAGCGTGATGGGTAAGTTGGTGTACCCCTGCAGGGAAGTAATCTATCCGATTAGCCATGTCCACGGTAACGGACGCTCGGAGTTGTATCCCGATCTATTACAACTAGAACTGGATACTTGTGACACTAAATGGATATGATAGCTCCGGGATCGCTTTCTCGCAGGGAGTCAAGGATCTCTAGGCATGGCTAATATATACTCCCTCCGTCCCAAAATAAGCGACTCGACTTTGTACTAACTTTAGAGTTAGTACAAAGTTGAGTCACTTATTTTGGGACGAAGGGAGTACTTGTTACTATATGTTATGTTACTCTACTCTCTTCTGTTGCTGCAAGACGTTGCAAGATGCTAGTCCTCGATAGGCTAGGCCTTACCCCTCTACTCTGGCATTATGTAGTATAGTCCACAAATACAACCCCTTCCCATAGATACTGATGCATACTTAGTTTAGATCTGATGTAAGTCTTGCGAGTACTTTGGATGAGTACTCATGGTTGCTTTGCTACCTTTTTCCCCTTTACTCGATTTTTGCAATCAGATGACGCAGCCCAGGAGCCAGCTGATCTCGCCAATGACTACTACTACCCTGATGGAGCCTACTACTACGTAGAGACCACCGATGTAGCGATCCGACCTCAAACGGTCAAGCCTGTGTGTATCTGTGCCATCCCTAGATTAGTATGCTGGCACACACAGTACATCAATGTATATATCAAAGTGCAATCACATGTTTAAATAACGTAAAACTGATATATACCTCATAAGTCTCAGCGGAAACAAACAAACGGGTGTGGAGTCCCATCAACGCCATCGACAAGTTGAGTGTAGATCGTAACTCTGTATCGTAACTCTTACTCATCGAAGAAATATCTGCAACATGAAACGTTGCAGCCGTGTAGGTCAGTACATTGAATGTACCGACAAGATCACAATAAGAGAAAATAGATGATAAACTATTCTATATGCAATATGGCTTTGTGGCTCGTCTCTAGGTTTTGTTTGCGTAAAAACTGCCCTTATTTTCCCAACAACAAATAATAGTCGAGGAACCTTCACTACGGAGTTTTCTACTATGAGATGGTTTCGCCAACCGATGTCTCATAGCCCAAATCATCATAAGTTGCCCACAATTAAGTTATCAGTCCAGTGTTGAGAGTTCCGAGATAGATCCAAGTCCACATGCTCAAATTGTCCGTAATCGAGGACACGACTAATCGATTAGGTTTTAACTCTACAGGGTGTTGTGCACTTTACCCGCAAGATTCAATCCCTCTTTTTACGTTCTCGCACTTCAGGGTGTTTGAGAACAAGACGAACGAAACATGGTCTTCCAAAGAGTTCCTCTGACCCTGTCCAGTGCTCATCCAATCCTACCTAGTTCTACATCTACTAGCACCGTCCCAACCAGAGTCACAACTAAGGTCAACCAAGCCAGAGCCCATAGTGACTTGCGGTTGCACAGGTAAGCTTCCGGGCATGAAGTATTCTTCCATATCTTTGAGTCTGGGTGGAACTTTTTTCATGAGTACTGGGCAAATCCAGCTCACTAGGCATCCACTGGGTACTTCAGGATGCCTCGCAACCAGTCCACCCAGTAGTGTGTATTCAAATCTTGTCTCGAGTCATGAAGTGTTGAGGTCTTGAAGAATCAGTCCTTGCAGATGCCATCATGAAATTGTCATCATTGACGTAGAATCCTCCTTCTCACACCACTTCCAAGCACTCATACCAAACCCAATCTAATATAGCGTAGCATTAAAAACTATATAACGTCCTGGCTTGATAACAGGGAGATGGGTTCCTGCCTCATGCATTCTACTCAACTACAAGAAGTCAATATCACTACAGGAGGGATTATGAATGGCGACACTAAATGCAAAAGCATAGATATGAAAAACATGGTCAAAGTGAACTTTCCTGTACTGTTGATGAAGTTTATCGCTCTCACAATTCCTGATAATTCTACTCGCCACACTCCGAGAAATCTATTGTAAGCAATTATCATTCAATAAATAACCATGCCATATAGAAGAATCCAAATAAACACAAGAACAAAACATGGCGTAGTGCAACAGATCAACAAAAAAAAATAATATATAAAAAGAGTTTTTATGGCGCTGTATGGTGAAAGGTGAAAGAATCAACTCAAAAGAGTTAAAGGATGATGAACTATCGCTATATAAGCTTAGGTTGAAGACACTATGGAAGATGATCCAAAGTATAAGGAGGACAACTTGAATGTTGCTTGGCAGATAGCATATAGGCATAAGAATCTATTTACAAAAGAATCAATTGAAACAAAGCAGTACAATGCAAGTTATAGCGAATTGAAGCATGAACTGAATCGGAATTCGGAAACTCAAAAGTATTTGAATTGGAGCACGGTGGATATGAACATAAAGTATATAGCATAGGCGTTTAGGTGTAAAAGGGATCAATTGAAAAGGTGTTGCGGTTTGCAAGATACGATCAAATGAATGTTCAAATACAAATTTGAATCGCTCAAACTTCAAAGGTTTAAATGTTAAAACTAACGATGATATTGGATGTAGGAAGTCAATATGAACATGTAGGAAAAAGAATCAATAGATTCGGAATAACGGATCAAAAATACAAGTGATTTAATATGGCATTGAATCAACTTAAAATAGTGTGAACATTTTTTGTGACTAATAAGTAATCTGAGTATGATCAAAATTATGTGTTGAAAAGATAACACTAATGGTGTGAACGAAAAGATTACTTCGATACGAATCCGACGTAATTGGATTCGTCGAAAACAAAGGTACGGACACAAAGATTTGATCAAAAGAAGTTTGATTATGAATCTAAAAAAAAGAAACAAAATTTCAAAATTTCAAAAAATTGATGCGATGGATAGGTGGAATGAAGACAAAACTCTAGGCTGGTTTTCTCTAATTTAGATAAATCAGTAAAAAGTTACTATTTGAAAAACCAGGGTCAAGCTGTTTTACGGAAAAAAGAGCTACGGCTAGAAGAATTCTAAGGCTAATGTGTAAATACAGAGACTAATTGATAATCTAATTATTCTACCATATACTAGTTTAGAAATAATACACTGCAGGGAGTAAAGGAAAATACGAATAGAGTACTTTCAGAACGCAGAGAAGAGACAACTTCATAGAGGAGACGACTTCCAGAATTCCCGCCGGAGAGAAAAAATAATATTTATTTTTGTGAAGCTAGTCAAATTAAAATATTAATTTAACCCGAGTTGGATGATTTTTGGTGTATATTGGGTCTATATTTATAGATGGAAGGGAGGCTTAGATATCAAAGGATAGGCAATGTGGGACTAAACATAGACGAATAAATAAAAGGGAGGGAATCGCTTGAGCCTAAAAAGGCGTCGTCGGCCGCCCTGCGCGTGCACAGTGCGCGCCGCACTTTTTTCTGAAATATTTTTTTCCTGAAAATAAATAATATACATATATATTTTTCTGCAAATCCTAACGAACATAAATATAAAATAAAAAATACATCCAGCCTGCTGCTACTATGCTGCGCACATGGGCGAAAGTTAATTATGGGCTGCACATACAGTTTTTTGTTTAAATAAAAACAGAAAAGATAAACGGAATAAGGAAAATAAAATAAAAAATTCGATATGCATATTACATATCAAAAAATTTATAATAAAATTTCCTAAATCATGTACATATTTTCATGACCAAATAAAATACTTTTAAAAATATTTTTTTTGCAATAACTCCAAAATGAAAAGGAATTTGGATTTCAAATAAATTGCAAATAGTTTCTGTCTTCAAATTTGAATCTCAAACAAAAAATTGTCTCTGATTTTGGAGTGTCATTTTCCTCCTCTCATTTTATTTGTTTATCAGAGGGTTGAAAGGATTCAAACTCAAAACTGAATGTGGATTCAAATGGTAAATTTTGGGAAAGTCCTTTTATTCCCTCTTAGTATTTTTTTTTAAGTTTCGAATTCTAGTCAATTTCACACAAACAATCACACAACATCCAAGCAAACAACCCTAATTATTTGTTTAATATAATATTCCAAAATTTGGAATTTTGGGATGTTACAAACTACCACCCTTAAAATGAATCTCATCCTCGAGATTTGAAGAGGCTAGAAAGAAAGTTAGGTTTGGAGGGTCTTCTTGAAAATCCATTGTTTGTCACAAAGGTCTGGGGTGCTACCACCCATAGAAGCATGGTTACGGTTCCAACAAAACTCATGTAAACCATCCTTTGGGTTGACGGTGTCGGTCTTCTCATATTCTCTGGGTTAACTCCTTCACTGAGGCTCTTCCGGTAGGGCTTAACTTTTTCATCAGAATCTTGTGGCCTTTCATTATTGTAAAGTTCTTCCGAGACTGGGTCTTCTTAGCTGACAGGTCTGTCGCTAATACTAAACAACTGTCAAAATATTTCATGGTGGTCAACAATTACGGGTTTCTCCTACAGGAAATGGGTCTGGGTTGAATCTCACCATATAACCTACGTTTGGCAACGGTTGCCTGTACAGGGTTCCATCGTCCTACCATTATAAGGTTTTTGGCTTGTCATTTCAACACTCTTCGAAGGTTTTCAAGGCTCTCTTTTTTCATCAACATATGATAGTTCATGACAGAAGTCTTCGGTATGGGGGCCAATCCATCCCATACTTGAATCATTACTTCATCCACACACAGTGAATCACGTATTCTAACACTTGGGCATCCTCACAAACCTTGCGGAAATCTCTCTTGTCCTCAAGCTGGGTTCGGGTAAATCCATTGATTCTGTAAGTTGAACAAAACATCTATCATTTCTTCATAACTCTCGGGTTTTCGTATCCTCCTAAGAAACGTCTGCATGATCAAAGCATGATTTCTTCCATATTTCTTCCTTCAACAAGGTAGAGCTTGATCCTTATAAACTCCTGGGCCTGTGGGTTATGGACCCACTTCAACTCTTGTGTAGTTTCAACTCATCCTTGGTGTTGCTATTGTTCCATATTCTAACATTACACCTCCTTTAAATCCAATAGTACTTCATTCCTTCATACTCTTGGGGTAACCAACATATATTAAAATAAAACTCAAAATTATTCTGTCCAAACTCCACTCTGTGGAATACATTTTCCTTTCCATTTGTCAAGTGTTCTCATAGGGTAGTACTACCACCCTTGAAATGCACAAATTCATCCATGTACCATATTTCTCGTATCCTCGGAAATGGTCAAAAATCTTTGTTCCTAGAGTAACATCTCATACAATTCAACATATGAAACCATGGTACATTAATTTTATTTATTCATGAATTCATTACAATATCTGAGACTCCCATTACATAACTAAACTCCACATCTCATGTAAATAGAAGTGTTTCCTACTACACTTATTACTGATACCAAAATTTTCAGCTACTCCGCTCCAGCTTTCATCTTGTCGGGACATTTAGCAACATATGTCTTGCTTCCTTGCAGCGAAAACAAATGATTTCTGACAAGTCTCAGGGCTTCTTAGTGATTTTGTAGGCTCCTTGGGTTCTTTGCTTCTTTTTTGGACAAACATTGGCATAATTTCCAGCGGTCTTGCACTCAAACACATGTAATATGGCTCTTATCCTTCTTTACAGAAACTGGGTTATCCGAGGGGTTCATTCTCTTTCTCTTCTTGGTCTTCTTCGTTCCGATAAATCCTTCTATTTCCTTGGATCATACTCTACTTCTTCTGTCAGGAAGTCTCTCAGATACTCTTGGCTTTCCTTCGTGCAATACAGTGAAAAATGTCCTTCGTCTCCACATGAATAGCAGGCATGGGCGTAAAATCTATTTAGGCCTTCCCCATCGGGGTCCTCAACAACTTCCTTTATCACAAGTTCTTCTAAAATTTCCCCGAGGGATTCTTTCATGGCTTCCTTCTGCTGCTTGGTAATTTCTTGTACCTTGGGGTAAATTTGGCACTGAGCTAGGTAATGAGTAATTCCTTCACACAAGAAACAAGTCACCTGCCTAGTGGGGCATTTTCCTCTGGATGATGTTCTTCACAATGAGGGTATCCATCCTTGTGTTCTTCCTGGGTGTGTCCTATTTCTCCACAGATCTTGCATGCACAAGGCTTTTTCAATTTATCGCCACATGGCTTCGGGATAAAACGAGACCTCAGTAGAATCGTCTTGAATTCTTCCCAAGCATTTTCTCCATTCCATCCTTGTATAGCTTGATGTATCTCTCGCCATGTTGCAGCACCTTTTGTGAGTTGTCATAGGGTGTATGGAACCATACACTCTCCTTCAATACGGCGCTCCTTCATAAGATCTTCCATGTTTCGTATCCACTGTGCTACCTCCAACTATGTCATTGATCTCGAAAACACATGTTCATCTTCATTCACCATCTATTGGGTCCTAGGGTTTTGGGATGAGATACGAGAGAGTAGAGAAAGATACACACAATACAAACAATATAGTTTTTTTAAATAGGTTTTATCTTGTGGCTTTCGGGAAAAACACACACAACTGACAGCTCACGAATCATCGCATCTAACGTGTGTATATATCAGGGGTTTGGTCTTCTAAAAGGTCACTTAAATCTTGTAATTCTTCACAGTTTTCAATTTCTTCAAGTCTTCGGAGTCTTCAACGGTTGTAGCTTCAACTCTTCTAATGCATGGTGAAATCCTCTTTACTCCAAAGTGGCCATCGGTTGTCCGATATCTTGTCCTTCTTGGAGTGGCTTCAGTTGATCCTCCATGTGGTCAAAAGGGGTATATTCTAACTATTTGAGGTAAGAGGGATTATTTGGTAAAATCAGAAAAGATGAGAAGTAAAGGATCTTTTTCAAAATAAAGTTTTAGAGGTATCCTGTCCTAGGGGCTTTCCAGTTTCTAGGGTCATGCCCTATAGTGAACATGTGCTATGATACCATATCTGTAGCGACCCGGCCTCAAACGGTCAAGCCTTTGTGTATCTGTGCCATCCCTGGATCAGTATGCTGGCACACACAGTTCATCAATGTATATATCAAAGTGCAATCACAAGTTTAAATAACGTAAAACTGATGTATATCTCATAAGTCTCAGGGAAAACAAACAAACAGGTGTCGAGTCCCATAAACGCCATCGACAAGTTGAGTGTGGACCGTAACCCTGTATCGTCACTCTTACTCACCGAAAAAATATCTGCGACATGAGACATTGCAGCCGTGTAGGCAGTACATTGAATGTACCGCAAGATCACAACAAGAGAAAACAGATGATAAATTATTCTATATGCAATATGGCTTTGTGGCTCTGTATCTGAGTTTTGTTTGCGTAAAAGCGGCCTTTATTTTCCCTACAACAAAGAATAGTCCAGGAACCTTCACTACAGAGTTTTCTACTATGAGATGGTTTCGCCAACTGATGTCTCATAGCCCAAATCATCATAAGTTTCCCACAATTAAGTTATCAGTCTGGTGTCGAGAGTTCCGAGATAGATCCAAGTCTAGAGGCTCAAATTGTCCATAACCGGGGACACGACTAATCGATTAGGTTTTAACTCTGCAGAGTGTTGTGCACTTTGCCCGCAAGATTCAATCCCTCTTTTTACGTTCTCGCACTTCAGGGTGTTTTAGAACAATACGACCGAAACATGGTCTTCTTAAGAGTTCCTCTGACCACTATCCAGTGCTCATCCAATCATACCGTAGTTCTACATCTGCTAGTACCGTCCCAACCATGTGTCATAACTAGGGTCAACCAAGCCAGAGCCCATAGTGACTTGCGGTTGCACATGTAAGCTTCTAGGAATGAAGTATTCTTCCATCTCTTTGAGTCTGGGTGGAACTGTCCTCATGAGTACTGTCCAAATCCATCTCACTAGGCATCCACTGGGTACTCCAGGGTGCCTCACAACCAGTCCACCCAGTAGTGTGTATTGAAATCTTGTCTCGAGTCTTGAAGTCTTGAGGTCTTGAAGAAGCAGTCCTTGCAAATGCCATCATGAAGTTGTCGTCATTGACGTAGATTCCTCCTTCTCACACCACTTTCGAGCACTCATACCAAACCCTGTCTACTATAGCGTAGCATTAAGAACTATATAACATCCCCAGCTTGATAACAGGGAGATGGTTCCTACCTCATGCATTCTACTCAACGACAAGAAGTCAATATCACTACTGGAGGGATTATGACTGGTGACACTAAATGCAATAAAACATAGGTATGAATAACATGGTCAAGGTGAACTTGCATGTATGGTTGATGAAGTTTATCGCTCTCACAGTTCCTAATAATTCTACTCGTCACACTTCGAGAAATCTATTGTAAGCAATTATCATTCAAGAAATAACCATGCCATATATAAGAATCCAAATAAACACAAGAACAAAATATGGCGTAGTGCAACAGATCAACAACAAAAAAAGTATAATATATAAAACAAGTTTTTATGACGCTGTAAGGTGAAAGGTGAAAGAATCAACTCAAAAGAGTTAAAGGATGATGAACTATCGCTATATAAGCTTAGGTTGAAGACACTATGGAAGATGATCCAAAGTATAAGGAGAACAACTTGAATGTTGCTAGACAGATAGCATATAGGCATAAGAATCTATTTACAAAAGAATCAATTGAAACGAAACACTAGGACGCAAGTTATAGCGAATTGAAGCATGAATTGAATCATAATTCGGAAACTCAAAAGTATTTGAATTGGAGCATGGTGGATATGAACATAAAGTATACGGCACAAGTATTTACGTGTAAAAGGGGTCAACTGAAAGGTGTTATAGTTTGCAAGATACGATCAAATGAATGTTCAAATACAAATATGAATCGCTCAAATTTCAAAGGTTCGAAGGTTGAAACTAACGATGCTATTGGATATAGGAAGTCAGTATGAACATGTACGAAAAAGAATCAATCACAAATACAAGTGATTCAATATGGCATTGAATCAGCTTAAAATAGTGTGTGAACATTTTTTGTGACTAATAAGTAATCTGGGTATGATCAAAATTATATGTTGAAAAGATAACACTAATGGTACGAACCAAAAGATTCCTTCGATACGAATCTGACGTAATTGGATTCGTCGAAAACAGAGTTAGGAACAAGAAGATATGATAAAAAAAAGTTTGAATATGAATCTGGAAAAAAATTGAAATATGAAAATTTCAAAAAATTGATGTGCTGGATAGGTGGAATCAAGACGAAACTCTAGGCGCTGGTTTCCTCTAATTTGGATAAACCAGTAAAAAGTTATGCTATTTGAAAAATCAGGGTCAGATTGTTTTACGGAAGAAAAAGAGCTACGACTAGAAGAATTCTAGGACTAATGTGTAAATACAGAGACTAATTGATAATCTAACTATTCTACGGTAAACTAGTCTAGAAATAATACACTACATGATATAAAGGAAAATACGAAGAGAGTATCTTCAGAATGCAGAGAAGAGACAACTTCATAGAGGAGATGACTTCCAGAATTCCCGCCGGAGAGAAAAAATAATATTTATTTTTGTGAAGCTGTTCAAATCAAAATATTGATTTAACCCAAGTGTGATGATTTTTGGACGCACATTGGGTCTATATTTATAGGTGGAAGGGAGGCTTTGAGATCAAAGGCTAGGCAATGCGGGACTAAACGTAGACAAAAAAATAAAAGGGAGGGAACCGCATGAGCCTAAAAAGGCATCGTCGGCCGCCCCACGCGTGCACAGTGTGTGCCGTGCATTTTTATTTTTTTCTGAAATATTTTTTTGCTGAAAATAAGTTATATATATATATATATTTTTCTGCAAATCCTAACGAAAAAAAACAATACGGGCCGGCCTGCTGCTACTATGTTGCGCATGTGGGCGACAGTTAGTTATGGGCCGCACATCCAGTTTTTTGTTTAAATAAAAACAAAAAAGATAAACGGAATAAGGAAGATAAAATAAAACATTTCCATAAGCATATTATATATCAAAATTTTCAGAATAAAATTTCCTAACTCATGAACATATTTTCGAGACCAAATAAAGAACTTTAAATAATCATTTTTTTGCAATAACTCCAAAATGAAAAGGAATTTGGAATTCAAATAAATTGCAAATAGTTTCTATCTTCAAATTTGAATGTCAAACAAAACATTGTCTCTAATTTTGGAGTGTCATTTTCCTCCTCTCATTTTATTTGTTTATCAGAGGGTTTTGAAAGGATTCGAACTCAAAACTGAATGGGGATTCAAATGGAAAATTTTGGGAAGTCCTTTTGTTTCCTCTCAGAATTTTTTTAAGTTTCGAATTCCAGTCAATTCCACACAAATCACACAACATCCAAGCAAACAACCCTAATTATTTATTTAATATAACATTCTAAAATTTGGAATTTTGAGATGTTACAATCGACAACCAGGAGTAGATAGGAGGCCCCAGGCAGGAGGCTTGCGCATTTTCGATCTAGTTGTTGTTGTTTTGCTAGCCTTCTTAAGGCAAACTTTTTTAATTATGTCTGTACTCAGACACTACTAGGGAAAACCTTACACACAGAATCTTATCAGTAGCGCTGGATAAAAACAGGCGCTGCTGCTACTTAGCAGTAGCGCGTGCTCACAAAGGGCGCTACTGCTATCTACATAACAGTAGCGCGTCAAGAAAAAAAGTGCTACTACTATAATTGTCACACCGTTGCCGCCAGACTAAGTATAGTAGTAGCGCTCTTGCTGAAAACGCGCTACTGCTTTGGTGTTTAGCAGTAGCGCTTTCCCCTAACACACGCTACTGCTAAACCCGTTCTATCTTCTCCACTGGTCGCCCCTCACTCTCCCCTGTCCACTCCACTCTCACTCTCCCCCGCACCCCGTCGTCCGCCGCCGCCGACTTTCGCCCCTCCCCGACCATCGTCGTCGCCCGCCGTCGCCGATGCTCCTTCTCCCCTCCACCGAGGCAGTTCCTCCATCCCTCCTCCTTCCACCTCCCTCCCCTCCTCGTCCCTCTCCTAATCCCCTTCCTCCCTCTTTCCACCTCCCTCTCCCTGCCTCATCTGGCCTCCTCCCTCCCACCTCCCTCCCTGCCTCGTCCGTCCTCCTCCTTCCTACCTCATCTGGCCTCCTCCCTCCCTGCCTCGTCCGTACTCCTCCTCCCTGCCTCATCCGTCCGCCTCCTCCCTGCCTCATTGATATGTCAATTTTGCATCATGTTTACATACTGTTATTTATAATGTTTTTATGCATTATAATGCTTTTTGGAGTAATTCTAATACCTTTTCTCTCATAATATGCGAGGTTCACACAAAAGAGGGAAAATTCCGGCAGCTAGAAATCTGGACCTGAAAAAGCAACGTCAGGCTACCTATTCTGCACAACTCCAAATGAGCTGAAACTTCACGAGGAATTTTTATGGAATAAATAAGAAATACTGGAGCAAATAACTACCGGAGGGGGACAACCTGGTGAGCACAAGACACCAGAGCGCGCCAGGCCCCCCAGGCGCGCCCTGGTGGGTTGTGCTCAGCCCAGCCCACCTCCAGTGCCCATCTTATGGTATATAAGTCATTTTGACCTAGAAAAATAGAGAAAGGACTTTCAGGATGAAGCGCCGCCGTCTCGAGGCGGAACTTGGGCAGGAGCACTTTTGTCCTCCGGCGGAGCGATTCCGCCCGGGGAACTTCCCTCCCGGAGGGGGAAATCATCATCATCATCATCATCACCAACAACTCTCCCATCTTGGGGAGGGCAATCTCCATCAACATCTTCAACATCACCATCTCCTCTCAAACCCTAGTTCATCTCTTGTGTTCAATCTTTGTACTAGAACTATAGATTGGTACTTGTGGGTGACTAGTAGTGTTGATTACATCTTGTAGTTGATTACTATATGGTTTATTTGGTGGAAGATTATATGTTCAGATCCTTTATGCTAGTTAATACCCCTCTGATGATGAACATGTTTATCACTTGTGAGTAGTTACTTTTGTTCTTGAGGTCACGGGAGAAATCTTGTTGCAAGTAATCATGTGAATTTTATATGTGTTCGATATTTTGATAGTATGTATGTTGTGATTTGATACGTCTCCAACGTATCTATAATTTTTGATTGTTCCATGCTATTATATTATCTGTTTTGGATGTTTCATATGCATTAATATGCTATTTTATATGATTTTTGGGACTAACCTATTAACCTAGAGCCCAGTGCCAATTTATGTTTTTTCCTTGTTTTAGAGTTTCGCAGAAAAGGAATACCAAACGGAGTCCAAGCGGAATAAAACTTTTGTGATGATTTTTCTTGGACCAAAAGACACTCAGGAGACTTGGAGTGCAAGTTAGAGGAGCCTCGAGGTGGCCACAAGGGTGGAGGACGTGCCCCCCGACCTTGTGGGCCCCTAGGTCTCCTGACCTAATTCTTCCTCCTATATATACTCTTATACCCCAAAAACATCCGGGGGAGCCACGAAACCACTTTTCCACCACCGCAACCTTCCGCACCCGTGAGATCCCATCTTGGGGCCTTTTCCGGCATCCTTTCGAAGGGGGAATCGATCACGGAGGGCTTCTACATCAACACCATTGCCTCTCCGATGAAGCGTGGGTAGTTTACTTCAGACCTACGGGTCCATAGCTAGTAGCTAGATGGCTTTTCTCTCTCTTTGACTCTCAATACAAAGTTCTCCTCGATGTTCTTGGAGATCTATTCGATGTAAAAAAAAACTCTTTTGCGGTGTGTTTGTCGAGATCCGATGAACTGTGGATTTATGATCAGCTTATCTATGAATATTATTTGAATCTCCTCTGAATTCTTATATGCATGATTTGATATCTTTGCAAGGCTCTTCGAACTATCGATTTGGTTTGGCCAACTATATTGGTTTTTCTTGCAATGGGAGAAGTGCTTAGCTTTGGGTTCAATCTTGCGGTGCTCGATCCTAGTGACAGAACGGGAACCGACACATATTGTATTGTCGCCGTCGAGGATAAAAAGATGGGGTTTTCACCATATTGCTTGAGTTAATCCCGCTACATCATGTGAAAGGATCGATACGGTCGACTAGAGGGGGGTGAATAGGAGACTACAAATTTTAATCTTTCTTGTCAATTTTAAGGCTTAGCGGATAAATAGGGTTCACTAGATATGCAACTAGGTGAATGCAACCTATATGACAAGCAAGCTCCAAGTTAAATATGCTAGGCAACAAACTAAGTAGTAAGCCAACAAGCATACAAAGCAAAATAAGGTGCGGGAAAGGATTAACCACAAGTGAGACGAGGACGCGGATTTTATCCCGAAGTTCACTCTTCCTTGGGGAAGAGCTACTCTCCGTTTGGAGCGGTGCCGGAGCCAAAGCTTGCGGAACGCCACCGAAGGTTCACCATAATCTCCTTCGAGTCACCCCCAATGGATGAGCCTCGAATCACTCGGGGTTGGTCTTGAAGGCGACCACCACACCTTTACAAACTTCTCCGGAGCACACCACAAGCAAGGAATCTTCCGGAGGAACCTCTAACCGCCTAGGATCCCAAGCTCCAAGAGTAACAAGTCAATGGGGAAGAAATGTTGTAGGGAACGCGATTTGGTTTGGTCAAGATGTAGATCGGGTCTTGCTCTCCCAATCCCCAAAGTTTCAACAAGTTTGGGTGGAGGGATTGAGAGTATTGAGCAAAATGAGGTGGAGCAATGGTGGAGCTCAACAAGACATTAGGGTTAGAGGTTGGAGGTGGAAGAAGGGGCTTTATATAGTGTTCTTGGCCGGGTGGGGAAATCTGCCCATTGGACCCCGTGCGCACGGGCTAAGTCGGCCCTGTGCGCACGGGGTACTCAGAGAGTTTCACACCACCCCGTGCGCACGGGGTATGCAGAGAGTTTACATAATACCCCGTGCACACGGGGGTCAAAAGACCCCATGCACACGGGGTACTCAGAGAGGATCGAGCTGTAGCCTCACTGTCTTGGTCCTTTGACCCTTGGCTGACCACCTCACCAGCTGCTGCCCTCGCTGCCTTTTGCTCATGCCTTACTAGCTTCTCCCGGTTGATCTCCTTAATATGACGACGCTGGATAGACTGGCACATCTTGAACATGTTGCTCAAGGTTTTGAATAGGGACTTCTTTTATCCCTTGGCAAAGATGGCCTCAGAACCAACGGACTTGGCCTTACCACGAGGGATCCGTGCAGTGGAGGACATGCCCGGAGTGTAAGTAGCACGATCCTCAGTCCTAGGGTTGCGCCCCTTCTTTATAGGCACATATGGAGCAGGAGCAGCTGGGGTTCAGTTGGAGATGCACTTGGGAACAAAAGGCTTGTATGAAGCAATGTACTTGGCTGGGCAGACGGTCTCAATCAAAGCCTGAATGAATGGGGCATAGATCAACGACTTTTCTCTTGAACACACTGACGGAGCTCATAAAACATGAAATCCAGAACATCCACGCTCTTTTTCTGATGCAGGTACACAAACACATCCAACATGGATCTTCGAATGTTGTGGGAATCATCGGCCTTAGGAGTGAGTGTATACCTCAAGATATGGCGCATGGTGTCATATAGGGGCACAAGGTCTTTGATGGACCCGGTGACAAACGACTTCTCCTGCTTGTAAGAGAATGCAATCTCATCCTTAGTGCGCTGCCCACTTTCACGAACTCTGCCAAACTCATTAGATGCATCCTCTTCATCAATGAAAGGATAAGGAATGATCTCTGAAAACTTAGCCATAGGAGCAGAGCACCGATGAGTTCCTGACATCCAAGTGAGGGTGAGAGTAGAGTCATTGGAGAAAAATAATGTGGCAAAGAACTGCATCACCAAATCTTCATTGTATGGATGGTTGAATGTGACGAACAGAATGAGTCCCAACCTCCCAAGAGCTGAATATACACCCGGATATAAATGATCATTGCCGTGCAGACTCTCGGTGTTCACTAGCTTGTGTGGTGCAAACTTCTTTGACTTGGTCATGAGGAGCTCATGATAAACTCTTTGCTGAAACTCGTTCGGTAAACGGGGATCCACACCCAAACCAGTGGCAGCCGCATAAGGATGGCTCTGTCTCCCAGCCCGAAACTCTGGCTTGGTCCACTTGGCAAGAGGCATATTCCGGATGTCACGTCCGACCTGAATAGCTTGCTCGGGACTAGACTCCTCTTCCACCTCTTCATCCTCATCAACACAATAATCCTCTGCTTCTATCCCTTCATCATCATTGGGGTTGACATAGTGAGCATCATCTTGTGAGTCATACTCTTCCTCAGAATCATCGGAGGCCTCAACAACAGGCCACTTGGAGGCAGCACGGCGAACACGACCCTGCCCAGACCCAGACCCATGTCCCATGCCTTCAAACGGCTGGCGACGAGCAACTATGAACTCCTTGGATCCTCCTTTTGGGCGCTTCCGACGAAGCTCGGCCCTCTTGTCAGCGGAGTCTGAAACACACACGAACACCCAACAACACAAAGCATGAAACACAAATGAGTACCAGTGCATGAAAGAAGGAAAGAGATATATAGATAAGCAGGTAAAAAGCTCCTGGATATCCCGTGCACACGGTAAAGGACCGTGGACACGGGGCCCCCTGCGCACGGGGGTCAAACACCCCGTGGACACGGGGGTCTCCCAGCGGCAGCCACTTCCAGATCGAGATCTGGGAGTGGGTGCGGGAGGTAATCCAGAGGATCTAAGCACCTGATTACTACCTAGAGAGGAGGAGTGGCCAAACTAATCTAAGGAACAAAGAAACCCTAGAACTAGAAAACTTGATAGGCATCCATGGAGGGAGAACAGGGGGATAGGACCAACCAGAGGAGGACCCCATCTCGATGAAGATCCACGGAGCAAGAAGCTTGACGAAGCCTGAAGGAGCTTCAGCGAGCGGAGGCGACGGCGGCGGCGTTGGAGCTCATGGGGAGTGGAGGGGGCGACTGGGTGGGAATGAACCCAAGCCCCCCCATGCCCTGCCTCTTCAGGCCAGAAACCGCATACCCCGTGCGCACGGGCGTCCTGTGCGTGCGGTACAGAGCCCGTGGGCACGGGGTATTCAGGAATTTTGACAAGAGGGGCCTTTTTGAAGGTACGGCTGAGTGTAAACTCTTACCACACCTTTGCAAAGCACTCGGTCTATATTTTTGAATACGCTGCAAGAGAAGTCCTATCACTACGAGAAGGGGATATGTGTAGCACTTGTACCAGAAGAGAAACGAGAAACACAAACCAAAAAAACTAGAGAGAAAAGACAAGAAAACCAACACACCACACACACGAAGCAAACACAGACACAACCCTCAAGAGAGGGCGGTGGCCGAAGCCACCATGTTTGAGTTTATTTGGTATGGCACCGCAAAGGTATGAACCTTGGGCCCAAGACCAATACTCATCTTTGAAGCACAAGTGCCACCTAAAGTGGCTAATGTGAAAGATTTTGTTTGATTTATGCACTTCTAGGATAAGGTAGCTCAGGAGTTGAGCTAGCTCCCCCTAGACATGTGCCTACATCTAAGCAAGATATTACAAGAAGATGTGTGTATGAGCAAGGATTTCATCCCAAGTTACTTATATCCACGATATCTATCTCATGCCTTAACTCACAGAATCTTGCTTCTTCAAGTGGCTTGGTGAAGATGTCGGCTAGTTGATTCTCGGTGTTGACAGGGAGTGTGGGGACCCCGACTCATAAGTCGTGATCACCGAATGCACATGTACAGTGATCCCAGAGATCAATGCTCACTGAACACACAGAAGCTAAATAACAAGAGTCTTACATCCATACATACCGTCTTACATAAATTATGACCATTATGGTCAAGCCTTGAGTATAACATTGCAGCGGAAATCTTCGTCAATAACTTGGACCCATGCCATCTGCCTTAACCCTACAGGCATTCTGACTGGGAAGCATCCTAGCTCGCATGTTCGTCACTGAAGTGTTCTTCATCACATCCTGTTCTTTCATGCCTGGCCAATAAAATAGCCAGTGGCAAGCCAATGAGTACTTTGAATGTACTCGCAAGCAACCCGTGTTTTGAGAACAAGGTACAACAATGCATGATATAGCACTAAGTAGGTCATTTTGCCGAAAGCTAGTTTTGAGTGCAATGACATGTTCAACAACTTGTAAGACATGCATCAGGAGAATTCGAGTAACCATGAGAACAGGTTACAGATATCAACATAATTAGAGTGGGCATCAACCCAACTCAATCTTGTCAAGTTCTTTGACTTGACCCAAGTAGTTCTTTCCACTTTTCCATACACACTCACTGGTTTCGCAAACATTTGGATGTAGCCCAAGAGCGGTTACCCAATTGTCCTTGACCGTGGACACGGCTATTCGAATAGTTTTACACTCTGCAGAGGTTGCACACTTTACCCACAAGATCCGGGGAACTTCCGTGTCATCCACGACCCGCGGTACCTCAAGTACCCGGGGTAAGCACCCGATCACTATCTTTCCCTAGACGACACTAACATGGAGTCCACTCGATTGGTAGTAACCCCCATGCCCAACATTTCACATCTTAAAATTGTGGAGCCTCGCTCCCATATTCATCACATACCACAAGCACGGGGTACCAACGGTGTGTCCGGTGCCCTGTGAAGACAGTCATGGCCGCCCTACCTAGCACGACCCCGTCCCGAGAGAGAGCACCAATTCTCCCCCATCACTCGTAATGCGGGCTCCAAGCTAGTATCGGCCTAGGTAATCAATAATGCCCTTTCCCATATAAGGGTAGAGTGGTTGCGCATGTAAGGTTGGAATAACGGTCGCAACTTAAACCAATCCATTTTGAAAACACCACACACACACTTGCCTCGGTACACCACTTCGTCATCAAGTGGTTACCCAACTCATTATCTCCTTCGGGCATAAGTGCCGACAGGGTTTTCGAAAAGTCTTCTGGAAATACTTTGTCTCCCTCACCATGCATATTCCCGTCCCTTTTTGCGTAGCAACTAATTTAGCATCCTATCTTCTCCCACCAGCATAACCCTCATAAGGAGGTAGGTTCATGCACAATGCAAGTATCAACGAGGAAGTAACGGAGGCAACCCATCAAGTGGTTACCACCTCATCATGATTCCGTTGCAACAACAATATGGTGCTATATGGCATGCATAAAAAGGGTTTCATAGACATGGTCAATGGGCTGCTTGCCTGGTCCATCAGAGTCTTCAAGTCTTCTGGTCCTTCTCCAAGTACTCCGTCTACTTCGTCAACTAAGGTCGAAACAATCATAATAAGCAACACAACAAGGCAGAAAATAAAAGGGCTCTAAAAAATATTAATTTGACTTTTCTAGGACATCTCTAGTTATATGAAAAATAACTAGAGTGATTTCATTGGAATTGGGTCAGTGGATATTTCTAAACATTTTGATATGATGGAATCAAGGGGTTTATGGATTTGCAAGAAGTGTACAGAAATATATTTTTGAAAAATGAGCAAAGGCACCCATTTAACAAAACATGATTTTAGAAGCATTTAGGAGTTGGTTTCACTGGATTTGGAGTTCAAATGATTTTCCTATGAATTTGCAAAGTTGACAAATATGAAGAAATGGCTCATTATTTTGTGTAGTACAGAAAGTATTAATAAAAATGTTCATAAACTAAGCTATGAACTTAGAATTATCTTGGAGTTTGAACAATGGAATTTTGATCAAATATGTGCTCTCTGTGACTTTCTAAAGTTTGGCTCAAAAGAGGAAATATAGTTTTATTTAAATATGTGTGAAGGAAACTTTTCTGGAAAACAGTGCATGCTGTACCATGAGGTAGATTAGGAATTTAGAAGACCCTAGGATTTTGAATCATCAAATTTGGATCTTATTTGAATATTTGGGAGAGTTTACAAGTTTTACAGAAAAGAAAAAGGAGAAGGGCTCTATGCCTGCTGGGCCAGAACAGCCGCAGCACAGCAGGCCCAGCCAGAGTGGCGGCCCAGCGCACTGGTGCATGCACGCGCGCTAGGTTTAAACCTGACGGGCGGGGCCTAGGCTTCATCGAGAGAGAGGGGCGATGGAGAGGAGAGGCTGACAGGCAGGGCCCGCCGGTCATCCATAACCCTGCGACAGAGGGTCGGCGAGCTCACCGGCGTTGATGCAGGGCACGGCGGGGTCGGGCGAGGGTAGGCTGGACTCAGCGTCGAGTCGCCGTTCGGGTGGAGGTTGTTGCGGTCGCCGGGGTGGCCTGGTTCGCCGGCGACGGGGTCACGCGGCGGAGGAGCTTCGGGCATTGACGATTTCGGCCGTTTTCGGCTGCAAAAGAAGCGGGGGAGAAAGGGGCAATGATCAGGGGTGCTTGGGGGGTTCCAGATCGAGAGAGAATGGGGGCGGAGGAGTCCTGTACCGCGCGAACGCCGACGAGCCGAGGCGGCGGAGCTCGAGCTCGAACTCGAGCTCGGGTGGCCCTGGAGACAAATGGATGGATCGGGAGGTAGATTGGGAGTGTGGGAGAGCGACAGGAAGCGAGAGAGAGGCTCGGGGTCGCCTTTTATAGGCTGGCCGAGGTCCACCGTAGGCGCGGCCTACGGGTGCCCACGGGATCGGCTCGGGTGGTCGTTAGAGAGGGAACGGAGGGCTCGGGGGTGTTCGTGGGAGTGGTCTAGGGTGCCAGGGAGAGAGAGAGGAGGAGCGGGACGAGCTGCGGGTGGAGCCACGAGCTCGCACGCGCATTGGCGGGCTCGGGCGGCTCTGGGCACGCGCGACATGGGCAGGACAGAGAGGGGAAGGAGGGGGCCAGCATGGTGGTGTGTTGCGGACGTCGAGGCACCTCAACTGGCGCAAGGGGGAGGCTTGAGGTGGTCGGGGGACGCGGCGTCAACGGTCGGGAGCACGCTGACTTGCTCCAGAGCGCGCAAATGGCCGGCACCCGCAACTTTTTCTCGCGTCCTCACGCGCCCACTTGTGTCTGGCAGCTGCAAGGGGGAGTAAACAATGTGGCAATGGCATTGGATGCCCTGGGAATCCACTGGAGGGGAGAGGGAGTTGAGAGAGAGTGGAAATGCTGCTGCCCAGAGAAGAAAAGTGGATCCCTGCCCCCTTTCATCATTGCCTCTCGGGTAGGGAAGCACACCAGAGGTAGAAGGGAACTAGTAGGGGTGGTGGTAAAAAGTAGAACTCATGGAGATTAGTGGAAGTGGTCAAATAGGTGTTTTTAGAAAAATGGCAGAAGGTGTTTGTTGTTGATTTGGGAAAGAAGATGAACTTATCTTGTCATAAGGCTTGATAGGGCCAAAAGGGATGAGAAAACAATTGGTTCCACCAAGATTGAGTTCATTTGGGCAAAGTTGCCAATGCAACTTTTGTAAACCCTAGGAATCAACAGAAATGGACTTTTCAAGACTTAGTCATCCAAAGCTATTCTCCTTGATGCACCACTTAGTGTAGTGTCATCATTTGAGGTTCTGAACATGTACACAAAACATGAGATCAAAAGGAGAAAGTTGCCAATGTACAGTTGTTCAAATTTGGTTCTGTACAGAGAGGGTTGTGGGGCACTTTGATCAAGATAACATTCTCTCCAACTTGTGCCATTTGGTCTACATGCATTATTACACCATTTTAGCATGTGCACCAAGTTTGAGAGCATTTGGACATGTTTGACAGTGCAAAGTTGTTCAAACATGAAAAAGGACAGAAGTGGTTTTGAGAGGATTTCATGGGGTTATACTATTCTCCATGACATGAGACTTGGCAAGATCATCAAACATGTCATATGTGACACGCTAGAATTTTCTTGGAATTTTTGGGGAATATTTCCTTTGTAAATATTTCAAAAGCTTGAAATATCCAGAAAGGGCTTTTGAGGCATTTGACCAATATTTTGAACATTACCATGTGTTGAAACTCTTATATATGGACAATATATGTCCACTGAGTTTCCCTAGGTTTTTCCCAAATATTTTTAAAGCATTAAAATAATTTTAACCTATTAAAGACCATTACTGGACTTAAGAAAAAGACTTTAAATAAAATAGGAAAATAACTTTTAAAATTATATTTTTGTGGTTTCTAGGTGTCCTATATCTAATAGGAGTCAAATATATTTTTGGAAAGATTTTTACTACCCTTAATTAAGTACTTGCAGTGCAAATCTCAATTCAGGGGTTTTTGGAAAACTAATTTTTGAAAATACTATTTGGCCAAATTATTTTTGCAAGAAATCATTTTTATGTCCTACACACATGGCATGATCATTGGGCAAGGTTTTTGGATCAAGGAGAAGGAGTATAAGAGTTGGAGGATTTATTTGATTTTTAGAGCACTTGCAAACAGCAGACAAAAATCAAATCAAGCAAAGACCAAAACACTCAAAAGTTTTTGTCAAACCACAATTTATCATGATTTATTAGCTTAAGTGTTGTGGCATGAAAATGAAGGTGTGACAGACCTACCCCCCTTACAAGAATCTCGTCCCCGAGATTCCCAAACTAGGCGCGGAAAGGAGTATGGAGACTTGGATTTGGGGTAGTCTTCACGTCCTCATACTGCTTCTGCTTCCGAGTGGTGCTCCCTTGAACCTTGAAGTACTCGATGGCGTGGCTTCGTGTATGACGTCCTGCTTGATCCAGATTACAATTGGGGTCTCTTGCGTAGGTCATATTGGGCTGGAGGTCGATGGCTCGGTGATCGATGTCCTTGTAGAGATTGGGCTTATCAGGAAGTTGGAAACACTTCTAGGGTTGTGGTGCATGGAAAATGTTGTGCACATCAGGTAACTCAGGTGGCAACTCCAGCTGGTAACTGTCTTCCCTTCGTCTCATAGCGATCTCGGAGGGGGTTGTTAAATCTTGGTGTGGGTTTTCCCTTGACACGGAGATGCTTGGTTCTTCTGAGAGGAGTGACCCGTTGGTACACATGGTCTTCGACGCAGGAGTTTACATCTTCATGATGGCGGTTGGTTTAGTTCTCCCCCCTTGACATGGCGGTCTTTAGATGTTCCTTAACCAACTGAATGGCTCTTCTTTTGTCTTCGGGTAGAAAAGTATGTCATCATATAATGAAGGCACCCAAATTGTCCAAGAACTCCATGATGACTTGTTCACGAGGTACGTAAAGTTGGCTCGAGCATTGGTGGTGGTCACGGTTGAGTGTTTGCCAAGGTATTCTTGACCTAGAACCAAAGCTCGTGGTCATGATCCGACCATGTTGTGGCTTGGTAGGGTTTTAGGGTTTCAAGGATTCTAGGGTGTGAGTGAATGTTTATCATCTTACCCTTGAGCACAGATTCTGAGACGCCAACTGTTCTATCTAGTCTTCCAAAGAAATCACATCACATTACCGAAAGAATCATCCCATATAGGTCAACTCCAATCATGACACATGCTATTCATATCCTCATGACTCCCAAGAGGAGGTCTAACAAAATCATATATGTCTACAATCCCCAAACTCATATGTATGTCTACCCCTAAAAATCCATGGGTAGAACATACAAACTACTAAGCTTCAATTAAACATGACAATCGAAGTGCTCAGCCCATTCTTCCAAGGTCCAAGGTAGTGCATCTCTATCCTAAGGAAACACGTCGTATGCCACTCCAAGATCTTGTTGCCTTCCTATGAATCAACTCGAGCAGCCCATTATCTTCCATCAATCGCAATCCATTAATTCTACGAATCCAATGTTTATGGTGTCCCACATGATCTCCTAATGTCCTATAATCCCCAGATACTTGAAAGGGCTATCTTTGCTATAGTCAGTCCACCGATTCCCATTATCGGGGTCAAGTAAACTCCAAGGTCAGGCTTATATAGAATCCTAAATCAACTCCGACAATTAATCCAATCTCCTAGTTTATATTCCACCGAGAAACATGGTATCATGATCGAGATCATCAGTCTAAATCCAATCTACTCCGAACCATGTAGACTTACTCACCACCTATACTCCACTAGGATCACCTATTTAAATCCAGATCTCATGTCCAACGAGAATTTCTACACTTTCCCCCAAGTCATTATCGTAATATCAACTATCCTCTATGAATGTCCCCCTTGGCTAAGTCAAATCCTTATACTTCCGAGAATTTTAGCTTGCAATCATAATTGTCCAATTTACTCAGGGGCAATGAGAGTCATGCTACTCTATTAACTGATCCCACCAAGTTCATCTACCAACATGAAAGCCTCATAATCCACCAAATAGTCTCATATAATTTCTCAAAGTCATTGATATAAACTCATCAAGTCATTTGTCCTCTATTCCTATACCTTCAAATTGGTTCCTCCTATGGCATCGCCAGTTTTGGTGCTATCTTAGGATGACAATGTGCTCGTTCACTATGTCCACTAGTTCCATAATGAACCCAGTGCTGTGCAAGGTTACAGAGGCTTAACTGGTCTGCTTGCAATTTCTGTGGGTTAAGCACATGGTTAAGGACTCGAGATGGGGTATCTCGTGAAGTCTCAAAGGGTCTAGGGATGGGTTTCTAATCTGGTGGGTTAAACCTAACTCTACAGGGTTGCACCTGGTCGAGGAGGCGGTAGCAAAAAGTCTTCATTGCTAGTTGGTTGCCGAGGTAGAATCCTTGGTATATCTTGTCTTGCCGGTCTTCAGTCGAGGAGAGAGATGAGAGGGAAAAGTAGCATAGAGGAGGGGAATGCCTAAAGGGGGTTCTATAGTGCCAGTGCAACAAATAGGTGCAAAAAAGGGCCAAACAAAAGAAAACAAGGAAGGTGATATAGTCGCGTACTTGTTGCCTAGGGCAAAAAGGGCGACTGATATGAATACTCAAACAAATAAAAACAAGCAACACACAATCGTGGTCCTATTCGAACCATCATACGGACTCGACTGCGCATAGGGGGTACACGACTCATCCTACCCTAGGGGTTCTCGGATTCAGTAGTCGTGCTTTGCTCCATGCCTCGTGCAGTCTTCTGGGTTTCCCTCAGGTGTTGCTACGTCTCTTGTAGTTGTTCGATGAAACAATCTGGGTTGAGCCTGAAGATTCTTCAACAACTTCTCGCCTGTTGAAGTGGTGGGTTGAAGGTGGCTTCTCGTAGCAGGGCATTGACTCGGTCTTCTGTTGTCTCCTTAATCATGACGATCCCTTTTTGTCTTGTAAGGCGTCGATGGTACCATGTAGGTAATCCTTTATGCAATGACATTAACAAAGCATAGTAGAGGTCCAACATGTCAGTTATGTTGATGACAACATCGACACCAAGAGCGGGGGATGAAGAGAACCGTTTTCCTGCTCACTATAGTGAGGCGGACCTAATGGCGAGGTTCTCATCCACCGGTGGTTACCGATACAACAACGGTAAGGACAGGGTTGCTCTATTAGCGATGTATATCATTATCTTGCATATCCTATGCCCTGATCATCGTAGGCCAAGGTTGCATCATCCTGGGGCAAATTCAAAGGTATCACCATCCTCTGTGTCTTCATGTCCTCATTCCCCGAAGACGTATCTTCTGTTGGCATCGTCTTGCTCTGGTGTCACCAATCTTGTGTTCAGAAGAGGTGGGTGAGTGTTTGGCAAGGTGTACTCTGTCGAGGATTACAAGGAATCCCATGGTCAGGGGCATAAGGGTTCTAGCGACAAAAAGTTTTGAAGGGGAAGAGATCAGATCAATAAGGAAAATATACCTTAGTTTTCGGAAAACTCAGAAGGGAAGAGAAGTATAGATAGTTTTGAAAACTGGTAATAGTTTTGGAAATAGTTTTACCCTAACTAACGACCATGCTAACTAAGGCTTCCTATAGTCAGGATGGCTCTGATACCAGCTTTGTGGGGACCCCGACTCATAAGTCGTGATCACCGAATGCACATGTACAGTGATCCCAGAGATTAATGCTCACTGAACACACAGAAGCTAAATAACAAGAGTCTTACATCCATACATACCGTCTTACATAAATTATGACCATTATGGTCAAGCCTTGAGTATAACATTGCAGCGGAAATCTTCGTCAATAACTTGGACCCATGCCATCTGCCTTAAGCCTACATGCATTCTGACTGGGAAGCGTCCTAGCTCGCATGTTCGTCACCGAAGTGTTCTTCATCACATTCTGTTCTTTCATGCCTGGCCAATAAAATAGCCAGTGGCAAGCCAATGAGTACTTTGAATGTACTCGCAAGCAACCCGTGTTTTGAGAACAAGGTACAACAATGCATGATATAGCACTAAGTAGGTCATTTTGCAGAAAGCTAGTTTTGAGTGCAATGACATGTTCAACAACTTGTAAGACATGCATCAGGAGAATTCGAGTAACCATGAGAACAGGTTACAGATATCAACATAATTAGAGTGGGAATCAACCCAACTCAATCTTGTCAAGTTCTTTGACTTGACCCAAGTAGTTCTTTCCACTTTTCCATACACACTCACTGGTTTCGCAAACATTTGGACGTAGCCCAAGAGCGGTTACCCAACTGTCCTTGACCGTGGACACGGCTATTCGAATAGTTTTACACTCTGCAGAGGTTGCACACTTTACCCACAAGATCCGGGGAACTTCCGTGTCATCCACGACCCGTGGTACCTCAAGTACCCGGGGTAAGCACCCGATCACTATCTCTCCCTAGACGACACTAACATGGAGTCCACTCGATTGGTAGTAACCCCCGTGCCCAACATTTCACATCTTAAAATTGTGGAGCCTCGCTCCCATATTCATCACATACCACAAGCACGGGGTACTAACGGTGTGTCCGGTGCCCTGTGAAGACAGTCATGGCTGCCCTACCTGGCATGACCCCGTCCCGAGAGAGAGCACCAACTCTCCACCGTCACTAGTAATGCGGGCTCCAAGCTAGTATCGTCCTAGGTAATCAATAATGCCCTTTCCCATATAAGGGTAGAGTGGTTGCGCATGTAAGGTTGGAATAACGGTCGCAACTTGAACCAATCCGTTTTGAAAACACCACACACACACTTGCCTCGGTACACCACTTCATCATCAAGTGGTTACCCAACTCATTATCTCCTTCGGGCATAAGTGGCACCCGACAGGGTTTTCGAAAAGTCTTTTGGAAATACTTTGTCTCCCTCACCATGCATATTCCCGTCCCTTTTTGCGTAGCAACTACTTTAGCATCCTATCTTCTCCCACCGGCATAACCCTCATAAGGAGGTAGGGTCATGCAATGCAAGTATCAACGAGGAAGTAACAGAGGCAACCCATCAAGTGGTTACCACCTCATCATGATTGCGTTGCAACAACAATATGGTGCTATTTGGCATGCATAAAAAGGGTTTCATAGACATGGTCAAAGGGCTGCTTGCCTGGTCCATCAGAGTCTTCAAGTCTTCTGGTCCTTCTCCAAGTACTCCGTCTACTTCGTCAACTAAGGTCGAAACAATCATAATAAGCAACACAACAAGGCAGAAAATAAAAGGGCTCTAAAAATATCAATTTGACTTTTCTAGGACATCTCTGGTTATATGAAAAATAACTAGAGTGGTTTCATTGCAATTGGGTCAGTGGATATTTCTAAACATTTTGATATGATGGAATCAAGGGGTTTATGGATTTGCAAGAAGTGTACAGAAATATATTTTCGAAAAATGAGCAAAGGAACCCATTTAACAAAACATGATTTTAGAAGCATTTAGGAGTTGGTTTCACTGGATTTGGAGTTCAAATGATTTTCCTATGAATTTGCAAAGTTGACAAATATGAAGAAATGGCTCATTATTTTGTGTGGTACAAAAAGTATTAATAAAAATGTTCATAAACTAAGGTACGAACTTAGAATTATCTTGGAGTTTGAAAAATGGAATTTTGATCAAATATGTGCTCTCTGTGACTTTCTAAAGTTTGGCTCAAAAGAGGAAATATAGGTTTATTTAAATATGTGTGAAGGAAACTTTTCTGGAAAACAGTGCATGCTGTACCATGAGGTAGATTAGGAATTTAGAAGACCCTAGGATTTTGAATCATCAAATTTGGATCTTATTTGAATATTTGGGAGATTTTACAAGTTTTACAAAAAAGAAAAAGGAGAAGGGCTCTGTGCCTGCTGGGCCAGAACAGTCGCAGCGCAGCAGGCCCAGCCAGAGAGGCGGCCCAGCGCACTGGTGCACGCGCGCGTGCCAGGTTTAAACCTGACGGGCCTGGCCCAAGCGTCATCGAGAGAGAGGGGCGATGGAGAGGAGAGGCTGACAGGCGGGGCGCGCCTGTCATCCCTAACCCTGCGACAGAGGGTCGGCGAGCTCACCGGCGTCGATGCAGGGCACGGCGGGGTCGGGCGAGGGTACGGCTGGACTCAGCGTCGAGTCGCCGTTTGGGTGGAGGTGGTTGCGGTCACCGGGGTGGCCTGGTTCGCCGGCGAAGAGGTCACGCGGCGGAGGAGCTTCGGGTGTCGACGGTTCCGGCCGTTTCCGGCTGCAAAAGAAGCGGGGGAGAAAGGGGAAATGATCGAGTGTGGGAGAGCGACAGGAAGCGAGAGAGAGGCTCGGGGTCGCCTTTTATAGGCTGGCTGAGGTCCACCGTAGGCGCGACCTACGGGTGCCCGCAGGATCGGCTCGGGTGGCCGTTAGATAGGGAATGGAGGGCTCGGGGGTGTTCGTGGGAGTGGTCTAGGGCGCCAGGGAGAGAGAGGAGGAGCGGGACGAGCTGCGGGTGGAGCCACGAGCTCGCACGCGCATTGGCGGACTCGGGCGGCTCTGGGCACGCGCGGCATGGGCAGGATAGAGAGGGGAAGGAGGGGGCCAGCATGGTGGCGTGTTGCGGACGTCGAGGCACCTCGACTGGCGCAAGGGGGAGGCCCGAGGTGGTTGGGGGACGCGGCGTCAATGGTCGGGAGCACGCTGACGTGCTCCGGAGCGCGCAAATGGCCGGCACCCGCGGCTTATTCTCGCGTCCTCACGCGCCCACTTGTGTCTGGCAGCTGCAAGGGGTAGTAAACAATGTGGCAATGGCATTGGATGCCCTGGGAATCCACTGGAGGGGAGAGGGAGTTGAGAGAGAGTGGAAATGCTGCTGCCCAGAGAAGAATAGTGGATCCCTGCCACCCTTCATCATTGCCTCTCGGGCAGGGAAGCACACCAGAGGTAGAGGGGAACTAGTAGGGGTGGTGGTAAAAAGTAGAACTCATGGAGATTAGTGGAAGTGGTCAAATTGGTGTTTTTACAAAAATGGCAGAAGGTGTTTGTTGTTGATTTGGGAAAGAAGATGAACTCATCTTGTCATAAGGCTTGACAGGGCCAAATGGCATGAGAAAACAAGTGGTTCCACCAAGATTAAGTTCATTTGGGCAAAGTTGCCAATGCAACTTTTGTAAACCCTAGGAATCAACAGAAATGGACTTTTCAAGACTAAGTCATGCAAATCTATTCTCCTTGATGCACCACTTAGTGTAGTGTCATCATTTGAGGTTATGAACATGTCCACAAAACTTGAGATCAAAAGGAGAAAGTTGCCAATGTAAAGTTGTTCAAATTTGGTTCTGGACAGAGAGGGTTTTGGGGCACTTTGATCAAGATAACATTCTCTCCAACTTGTGCCATTTGGTCTACATGCATTATTACACCATTTTAGCATGTGCACCAAGTTTTAGAGCATTTGGACATGTTTGACAGTGCAAAGTTGTTCAAACTTGAAAAAGGACAGAAGTGGTTTTGAGAGGATTTCATGGGGTTATACTATTCTCCATGACATGAGACTTGGCAAGATCATCAAACATGTCATATGTGACATGCTAGAATTTTCTTGGAATTTGTGGGGAATATTTCCTTTGTAAATATTTCAAAAGCTTGAAATATCCAGAAAGGGCTTTTGAGGGATTTGACCAATATTTTGAACATGACCATGTCTTGAAACTCTTATATATGGACAATATATGTCCACGGAGTTTCCCTAGGTTTTTTCCAAATATTTTTAAAGCATTAAAATAATTTTAACCTATTAAAGACCATTTCTGGACTTAAGAAAAAGCCTTTAAATAAAATAGGAAAATAACTTCTAAAATTATATTTTTGTGGTTTCTGGGTCTCCTATATCTAATAGGAGTCAAATTTAATTTTGGAAAGATTTTTACTGCCCTTAATTAAGTACTTGCAGTGCAAATCTCAATTCAGGGGTTTTTTTGGAAAACTAATTTTTGAAAATACTATTTGGCCAAATTATTTTTGCAAGAAATCATTTTTATGTCCTACACACATGGCATGATCATTGGGCAAGGTTTTTGGATCAAGGAGAAGGAGTATAAGAGTTGGAGGATTTATTTGATTTTTAGAGCACTTGCAAACAGCAGACAAAAATCAAATCAAGCAAAGACCAAAACACTCAAAAGTTTTTGTCAAACCACAATTTATCATGATTTATTAGCTTAAGTGTTGTGGCATGAAAATCAGGGTGTGACATGGAGTAACTCAATGTTTCCCTTTGCCACATGATCTCTAATGAAATGATGGTGAATCTCAATATGCTTGGTCTTGCTATGTTGAACCGGATTCTCGGCGATCTTGATTGCACTTTCATTGTCACACCAAAGAGGCACTTTGTCACATTTGACACCATAATCCATCAGAGTTTTCCTCATCCATAATAATTGAGCACAACAAGGCGGCAATGTACTTGGCTTCAGCCGCTGAGAGAGATATACAATTTTGCTTCTTTGAGGACCAACTTACCAATGATCTCCCTTGGAATTGACATGAACCGGAAGTGGACTTGCGGTCAACCTTGTCTCTGGCCCAATCCGAATCCGAGTATCCCATTAACTCAAAAGATGATCCTTTGGGATACCAAAGGCCCAAGTTTGGGGTATGAACCAAATATCGAAGGATTCTTTTCATTGCTGGATGGTGGCTCTCCTTAGGAGCAGATTGAAATCTTGCACACATACACACACTCAACATAATATCTGGCCTAGATGCACAAAGGTAAAGTAAGGAACCGATCATAGAGCGATATACCTTCTGATCCACTTCTTTACCATTGGGATCAAGATGAAGTTGACCATTTGTGGGCATGGGTGTTTTCATTGGCTTGACATCTTGCATTTTGAACCTCTTGAGCATGTCTTGGTTGATGAAGGTTCCTCCGATCTCAATTGCTTCACTTGATAACCGAGGAAGAACTTCAACTCTCCCATCATGCTCATAGCAAATTCCTTAGTCATAAGATTCTCAAACTCAACGTTAATAGCATGGTTAGTGGACCCAAAGATAATATCATTAACATATATTTTGTAGACAAACAACTCTCCTTTTACCCTCTTTGTGAAGAGAGTGGAATCTATTACCCCAATCTGGAACCCTTTCTCGCTTAGGAACGCCATAAGGTGATCATACCAAGCACGAGGTGCTTGTTTGAGTCCATAGAGTGACTTATGGAGTTCATAAACGTGAGAGGGGTGATCGGGGTCTTCGAAACCAGGAGGTTGTTTGACATACACAAACTCCTTAAGAGGACCATTAAGAAATGCACTCTTCACATCCATTTGATATAATTTAAAATCATGATGAGAGGCATAAGCAAGCAAGATGCGAATGGATTCGAGACGGGCAACAGGGGCAAAAGTTTCACCAAAGTCCAAACCTTCAACTTGGGTGAAACCTTGTGCCACTAACCTTGCCTTGTTCCTTATTACTTGTCCATGTTCATCTTGTTTGTTCTTGAAGATCCACTTTGTTCCAATGACATTATGATATTCCTTGGGTCTTTCCACAAGGGTCAACACTTTGTTGGAGGTGAAGTTGTTGAGTTCTTCATGCATGGCACCTATCCAATCCGGATCGTCAAGTGCATCTTCCACCTTAAGGGGCTCAACACAAGAGACAAATGAGTGATGCTCACAATAGTTTGCCAAACTTCTACGAGTAGTTACCCCCTTTTTGATGCTTCCATAGATGTTCTCGGTGAGATGTTGAAGATGCTTTAGCTTGGCAGCCACTTTTTGCTCTTTGAGGTCAATCTCTTCTTCACTTGGTTTTGGACTTGATGAAGAAGCTTGCCCTTGAGATTGTTTTAGCCTCGGAGACACCCTTCTCTTCGCAACCACAGGTTCTTGCTCATTGGGAAGTGACGAAGATGAAGATACTTGTGGTTGGGGTTGCTCTTGATCTTGATCACGAACTTGAGCTTGATCTTGAGCCTCACTAATTTGTTCTTCATCATTTGAAGGATCTTGCTCTTGATCTTGGTCGGGAATATGAGAGACTTGATCCTGTTCTTGGATAGGTTCATGATCTCCCGTGGCATCTTGTACAAGAGGTGTCGGTGATGACTTCCCTTGTGGAGACTCCACAAGAGGGGCTCTTACTCCTTCTTCTTCTACTTGGACTTGGGGTGTTTCTTGGCCTATCCCCATTGTCCTTATAGCTTGTGAAGGAGCGTCGTCACCTACAACATTAGGAACAATTTGCTCCACACGGGAGCCGTTATCTTCATCAAACTCCACATTTACCGTTTCCTCAATGCACCCGGTGGATTTATTGAGAACTCGGTAAGGATGAGAGTTTGTCCAACAAATATGCCCTCATAAGTACTAGACTCAAACTTAGCTAACCGGGATTTCTTGTTTAAAATGAAACACTTACAACCAAATACCCGAAAGTATTTGACGTTAGGCTTTCTCCCGATTAGGAGCTCATAAGGGGTCTTGTTCTTGAGCTTGCGAAGATAAAGCCAGTTTGAAGCATGGCATGCAGTGTTGATGGCTTCAGCCCAAACCTTGTATGGGAGACTTGAACTCATCAAGCATGGTCCTAGCCATCTCAATAAGAGTCTGATTCTTCCTCTCCACAACACCATTTTGTTGGGGTGTATATGGTGTGGCATATTGGTGCTTTATCCCCTCTTCACTCACGAATTCATCCATTGTACAGTTCTTGAACTCGGTGCCATTGTCACTTCGAATTGCCTTGATCTCACAATTATGTTGACGTTGAGCTTCTTTGGCAAAGTTGATGAAGGTTTCTTGAGTTTCATCTTTGGTCTTGGGAAAGAACACCCAAGTATATCTTGTGAAGTCATCAACAATGACAAGGCAGTACCTCCTCCCTCCCAAACTATCATATTTTGGAGGCCCAAAAAGATCCATATGGATAAGCTCAAGGGGCCTCAAGGTGGTGATGATAGTCTTCACTTTATGAGCTTTTTCATGAAGCTTTCCGGCAATGCAAGCACTACAAGTACGATCTTTGGCAAAAGACACATTGGTTAGTCCAAGGATGTGCTCCCCCTTTAAGAGAGCTTGTAAATTTCTCATACCCACGTGGGCTAGCCTATGGTGCCATAGCCACCCCACGTCGGCCTTGGCCATTAGGCATGTTGCAAGATGAGTTTTCTCTTTTGAGAAATCAACCACGTAAAGGTTGTCTTCAACATGCCCAACAAAGACCACTTTGAGATTGCTTCTCTTAAAGACGGACACATGGAATTCACCAAAATGTGAATCATATCCGGCACGAGCCAATTGAATAGTTGAAAGTAAATTGTAGTGAAGGGATTGGACAAGCATGACATTTGAAAGTGATGAATCATTAGAGATTACCACCTTGCCCTTGCTATTGTCACCAAAAGAGATGTTCAAAGAGGCCTTGAGTGAATCAACGAACTCCACAAGCATCTCCCTTTCTCCGGTCATATGATTGGTGCATCCACTATCGATCACCCATTGTTTTCCACCGGAGACATAATCCTACAAGAATCAAGCTTTGGTTATAGGTACCCATTTTGCAATGGGTCCTAGAGAGTTAGTAACAAGGGTCTTGGGGACCCAAATAGTCCAGGCATAATCATCATAGTTAGTGCCAACAAATTTTGCAAAGGTATAGCCATCATCTCCTCTCAGGAGGACATAAGATGCATTATTCTTGCCGGCAAAACTCTTGGGAATGGCCTTGTCCCTAATGACCTTGCCACTCCCAACACCCTCCTTTTCTTCTCCTTCTCCTTGTGCCCTTCTTGCACAAACACTACCTTTTGGGGAGGGGAAGGAGTCGGACCGATCTTCTTCTTATTCTTCTTCTTCTTTTTCTTACCATTCTTAGATGCGGGATCAAACCCAACTCCCTCCTTGGCAACACACTCCTTTTGGTTTCTCAAGAGGTCATTAAGGTTTTTCTCCCCTTGGATGCATGATACATGCACTTTCTCAGTTTGGGCCTTGAACTTCTTATTCTCCTCTTGGAGGGAGATGCAATCATGAACAAAGTTAGCCATACAAGCATCATCATTTAAATCTATATGAGGTACGAAAGTGAGAGTCTTAATGGTTGTAGCTTTAAGTTGAGCATAAGACTCGGTGAGGGCAATGAGTTCACCTTTGACAACCTTGGAACTAGTCACAAGGAACTCATGTTCCTCAACTAGTCTCGTGTGATCAACTAGAAGCTTTTCAACTCTAACGTTAAGAGCATCTTTGTTCTCAAGAGCAAGTTGCAAAGTATCATTGGTTTTAACAAAGTCAATTTGATGAGTCGACAAGGCTTCCTCAGCTGATGCTCTCACGACACTCTCTTCATTTAGTTCGTGCTCGATGAGATCAACCCTCTCTTTTTCCTCTCACTACTGGAATTAGCTTATTTGCCGTCCGCCATCTCTTTGCCGTCCGCTGGCGGACGGCAAAGAAGGTCTTTGCCGTCAGCCACACGAAAACGGACGGCAAAGAAATGGCTGATGGCAAAGAAGGTGTTTGCCATCAGCCAACTCTTTGCCGTCCGCTGGCTGACGGCAAAGAAACTATGCCGTCCGCTAGCGGACGGCAAAGAGGTTGGTGGGTCCAGTTATTGTGTAACCAACCCAAGCCCACCTCTTTGCCGTCCGTTGGCGGACGACAAAGAATGTTTGCCGACCGTTGGCGGACGGCAAAGAGGCGGGTACGTTAACGGCCGTCCCGCCCCCGTCCTTTTTCTCTTCTCTCGACCCGCCCCCGTCCTCTGTCCCCATCTCTCTCGCTCTCGTTCCCTCCCCACCCACAACCACGCCGCTGCCGCCGACCCCGTCTGCCGTCGCCGGCCGCCCCGCCGCCACGCACCCCTCCCCTGTGGCGCCCCGACCTCCACCGCACCCTCCCCGCCT